>NC_062287.1:62077762-62244187 GCF_902655055.1 Lutra lutra | reverse complement strand
GGTTGGCAGTGGGTGTTGGTGAGAGGATGCATCAAATAGGTGATAGGGATTAAGAGGGCACTTGTGATGAGCACTGAGTGTTGTATGTAAGTGTTCAATCACCAAATTCTACTCCCGAAACTACTATTAAACTCTGTTGACTAATTGCAATTTAAATAAAAATTTGGTGGAAAAAAATAACATGTAGAAGCATTAAAAAAAGAATATATTTTTAAAACCATGCCATTAATACTAACAACAGAGTAACAAATAATATCAGAGTATATCTACTGAGGATGTATAAGAACTTTCTCAAAGAAAGTTATGGAACTTTATTGAGGCACATAAAAAAACACCTAAATAGTAGAGACAACCATATCCATGAACGACAGGTCTCAATAAAGATGGCATTTCTCCTAAAAATTCTCAAACTCAATGTTTGTAATTTTAATTACAACAATGTTTGTAAATGTATTTACAGCCAAAAGCCTGACAAGGTTTCCATGGAACTTTAAAAGTTTACCTTAAAATAATACGAGAATCTATCTAAAAAGGCAAAAGCAGCCAATGCTGCTGGAAGAAACAAAATGAAGGTGAGGTACTGTTAGTAGTTAGTTGAACAATCAGGTAGTCAGAGCCAGGGTCCCCAACAAGAAAATACAGAGTTAGGACAGCTAAGATAAAACCGCACTGACATCCTGTTTGGCAGCTTAGACAGGAGGGCACTGACATCCTGTTTTGCAACTTTTGCAGAAGTGACTTCTACAAAACATCCCAACACAGGGCAAGTAACCACAGAGCATTTGTCAGTATCACAACTGCAGAAAAGTAGCTCCCAGATCTCAGCCCAAAAGACCATCAACACGTGAAAATAATCGGATAGGCAGATGAGTCCAAGTTCAAGACCTGACTGGCACACCTTAGCAGCCAATCCAGAGCGGGCTCACACTCAGGATGCTCAAGATAGTCACGCAAAAGAGCTTATAAAAACCCCTAGATTTTAAAGCCCAAATGGCAAATCTCTCAAACCCCCTCTTTCTCCAGGAGTTTTTTTATGTTCACTCAATAAACTTTGCTCTGCTACCCACCACTCTTAGTTCCTCGAAGCAGCGTGACCAAGAACTCCGGGCATTAAGGGAATAAAAGTCATGTAATATTTGCTGGGGTCTCTCCTGCAATCTCCACCATCACCAAGGACATCTAACCGTGAGTAGTGGGCAGCAAGTCTCTCTCTATCTCTCTCTTTTTGTTTGTCAGTACAATGGGCACCTGTCAGTCTAAGAGCAATTAGTATGACTGCCATTCTCAAGACTCGGGTGACAAATTCTCTGGACTCCTTTCAGACTGATCGCCCAACATAAGCTGGGAATGTTGGTTTGGTGAGGACTCAGTATTCCTTTGGGAGGAGATCACCAGATATGGGGAACCCAGGGAAAACCAAACAGTGACTGAGGGGTCCTAGCCGAGGCTACTCTTTGGTGGATACCCAAAGGCTCTCAAAAGGACCGAGTTCCTTACTTGCCCATCCAGACATCTGGGAAGACACCCTCCTATTACCCTCTTCTTGGCTGACTCCTCCCTGGGAAGACAAGTGGAAAAAGCCTGGGATGGTCCCCTAGACATCCTCCTGCAAATGGTTTGGGCAGACTTCAAGGGATCATGCTCACAGTTCCCAGTTATGATGAGGAAGAGCCTCCTGTTTCAGGCCCTTCCTACCTCGGGTATGATTCCTAAGATCCCCCACACCCCTTCCTGTCTCTCAGACCCTTGAAAGGAACCTTCATATTGACCAGAAGGCTGGCCACTGAGACCTCCTAAGAGACCTGGCTCATGCTGTGCTTGATGAGGCCCCCCTTTTAATTCCCCTACTAGGGAAACCCTGGCATTGTCTCCTCTGCACAAATGCAGAAGCCAAGCATAAATGTTGTTTTTGTGTAAAGGATAGATATGTTCCTCCCCCTTCAGGCTTCTGTGTCTATACCATAAAAGGAGAGCTTCTATGTGCAGCAGGAGCCTCTTACTCCATCTTGCAAACTGTACTCCCCCTGCATGTTTTAAAATGGACACCCCAGTGGTTAGGCCATCTATATGTGGGACTAGCAGAACAAGGCAAGGGAACAAATGTCTACCTTGGTGACTTCCCACCTCCCATGTGGCCTACTTTATCCCTCCAGAAACTAGCTTCTGTTACCCTTTTATTGTGGCTATGTCAGAAGGAACAATTCTACCATCCCTATCATGCTGATGTAGTTTTTGAATGCTGGTGAGGTCCAGAGCCAATGGCCAAGAAAGAATTCTTGAGATCTTTCCGAGGCAAAATGGTGGTTTTACTAAAGCTTGGGGACAGGACCCATGGGCAGAAATAGGTGCTGCCCCAGGGTTGTGAGGAGCAACTGATTATACATTTTGGGGTTGGTGGAAGGAAAAGGGAGAGAGGTTCCAAAAGGATTTTTACATGCTAAAGAAGACTCACAGGATACAGGAGGCCTTGCTCTTATCAAACTAAGGTTGTTTTTCCCCCTAGGAAGACATTAACATTAAGACAGGAGCTTCCTGGAGGAATATACTCTGTCTGCCTCAAATAATTGTCAATGGGTTGAAGGTTATAAAAACATTTAATTTTATCTACATTTCCCTCTGCCCTTGTTTCCCACATCAATGCCAACATTCAGTGGGCCAAAAAAAAGTCTAACACATCTATTAACTACTAAGGCAGTCTTACTAGGTCACAGTCAGTACCCCTTGAGTCTCATAGGTAGGAAATGAGGTCAGGGAAACCAGGGTCGCTCTCTGGAGGTAGGACCAAGCCTGGGTACACATAACTAGTCCCAGCACCTTGCAGTGATGACAGGAGCTCTGGCTGTCAGTTGTGTGAGTAGATATGACCACACATCAGGAAAGGATAAAGAGGAACTGAGGTGGGGATGCTTGTCCTCTCTTCCCAAAAGTCTTCCTGATCAACTATAAGAAATCAAGGTAAGGGATACTTTTCTTCTCTTTTTATAGATGGGCAATTTCCAACCAAAACCCGTACTCCACACTAACTGACTCCAAATATGCCTTCCTGGTTTATACTGGGGAAAAGGCAGTTCATTTTCTTTTGTTCTGAGGCATGGCTACAGTACAAGTTGGAGGATAACAAATGAGCACCTGGGGAAACTATCAATTATAATACTATTTTACAATTAGACTTGTTTTCAAACATGAGGGTAAATGGGGGTGAAGTATCTTATGTACAGTATTTCTGGGCCTTATGGAAAACAAAGGCCTGTGCCAACAGTGTAAGATCAATCCCAGCCTTCAGGCTGCTCTCTCTCATGACCTACCCACCACTGTGGGCAAAGGAATACCACACCAAAAGCAAGATAGGCAAATGGAGTCTGTAGAAAATTCTTCACCCCCATTTTCTCCTTCCCCAGGGTCTCAGCCTCCTTGTCTGGGTCTTAGACCGGTTTACACTACCTATCTGTCCTACCCTGAAACCTTACTGGTGCTTGGGAGCTTCTCACTCATTGATATCCTGGGTTAATGGCTATAAACCAAGCTAACTATCTCTGGTTAGTCTACCTCAGGAGAGGGACTTTACAGAATATTCCCAAGCAGCTGCCAAAACTCCCTTTGTTTCAGAGAAATTCCATCTTCTCTGGCCCAACATGGATTGCCTAATTCCACTTTGGTGGAAAACAAACAAACAAAAAACCATGGTGTCTGTTCATCTGTCCAAGCTGACAAGGTTTAGAACTCAGAAACTTCTTTCTCTGCCTTCTGGCAGCACTTTGCCTCTTTTATCTCCCCTTCCTCCTCCTCTTTCTACACCACCTTGGGTGTATACACCACTCTTCATCTGGTCAACCTCTTCATTCTTCAAAGCTGTGTAACAAAGAACCAGGCACTATAGGAATAAAAATCCTGTAATAGTACTTGCCTGACCAGATATCAAAGTCTTTTAAAAATCCACATTATTTATAGTAATCTCTAATAACAACAGAGGATAAGCAAATATAGCAAAGGCAGAGAATAAGAGCTTAGAAAATAAAAACTTGCATGTATACGAGCTTTGTGTATTACAGAGAAATTATTACAAATCAGAAGAGGAACATGCTTACTAGATTAAAGAGGCTAGGAAAATCAGTTATCTATATGGAAAATATTTAACTTAGGTCCCTACTCAAACTGATGAATTTTTAAAATATTTATTTATGAGAGGGAGAAAGAGAGAGCACACAAGCAAGGGGAGTGGCAGACAGAGGGAGAAGCAGGCTCCCCACTGAGCAAGGAGCGCAGTGTAGGACTGGATCCCAGGACCCTGGGATCATAACCTGAGCCAAAGGCAGATGCTTAACCAACTGAGCCACTCAGGCATCCCTCATATCAATGAAATTAATGACTTCTTAGGACAAGGCAATTTTACTCCTACATGTACCTCTTTTAGAAAAATTTCAAACATCTTCAAATAAAAACATGCACAATAATTGCCCAGTCATGGTAATAGCAAAAGAGAATTAGAAACTACTGATCAATTCTCAATGGGAAACTGAAAAAATACGTTATGGTGCATTCATACAATGAAATCCATACACTGCATTTTCATACAGCAAAGACGAACAAATTAGATCTGTGCTTTTGAACACAGATAAATCCCTTCCTTCCCTTCATTAGAAGATTTCCTTTTATCTTCCAGGTTTCAATCCATCTTCCAGGAAATCTTCCCTGAAATCTCATATCAGAGTTAGGCCCGCCTCCCAGGTTTTCACACAAAAAGAGATGCTATATTGTTCCTTTCACAGCACCCACAGTTTTGTGTTTTAATTGCTGGTTTAATGTCTTTCTCCCCAACTTATCTGTGACCTCTGTGAAGGCTGAGATGGTTACCAACTGCCTCATGGGTGTAGCACCAGTCCTATTATGCCCAGCACATGAGAGAGGTTCCATGATGTTCCATAAATATTTGCTGAGTTAATGAGTAAACGTAGCAGAGAAGGATGCTTAGAGATACATACATGAAATGAACATCATCCAGAAGATTCAATGTAGTGAGGCAGAAACTTTGGGAAGATGAGGAGTGAAAAGGGGGCAAAAGGATGGAGAAAGCAGTAAATGAAGACAGAAAAAAGTCAGAATGACTTTTGTGTGACAAAAGCCAAGAACTTATGACAAGAGAAGCCAACAAATGCACATAAAACTATATATCCTTTCTCATCCCTCATATACATACACAAAGCCCAAACATAGATGCACATCCCTAAGAAGGTTGAATTAGTGTGGAATTCATATTCATCACTAAATAACAGAATTAGGGACACTTATGGAAGTTATTCAAAACTCTGAGTTTTCTAAATTAAATTAAATTACATGTCAAATTGAAAACTCATGTATTTATAAGCAATATTATTTAGAAAATTTAGAAAACAATAAAGAAGAAGAAATAAGGAACAAGTATGAAGCAATGTAAAGATAAAAGGGTCTTTGAGGTAGAGGGACCACCTCAGAAACTCATAGGTTTGTTGGATGGATGGTTGGCTTAATATAATACACACCCATTAACTCACCACCCAACCTGAAAACTAGACCATTGACAACGACTTCATTTACTTCTATCCTTCTTCCTTATCATTTCCTCTGCCTCCCAACACCCGAGGTAACCACTACCCTGAATCTTGTGTTTTTCTACCTTACTTTTCAAAAATACAGTTGGAGCACATACATTTATTTCTAAAACACATATTGTTTAGTTTTAACATTCTAGAAAGGATCTTAAATGCTCTATAACCTTGGATTTATATCTTTCACTTAGGACATTATTGCTAAGATTCACCCACATTGTCATATTGAGTAAGGAACAGGTGGGGATAGTTGGGGGGGCGGGGGCTATGTGATCAGGCTCACAGAAATCCCCCAAATGCTGAGGTGTAAAGAAACCAGAGATAGAGGAACACACCAGATCACTCTGCCCTAGGTGTGTGGGGCAGGGCGAGAGGGCGGGCGGGAGTTGTCTTTTTTTAATGACAGTCACCTGTGACCAACAAAGATAACCAGACCCTAAAAAGAAATAAAATCAGTCCTCACTCAAACCAAGAAGTCACAAGAATGTTAAGGCTGCAAGCTCCCTAGTCAGTTCTAAATAAAAGACTGTCAGGGGAGGCCCTGTCAGGACTCCTTTCACTTCTGAGAGCTTTTTCTGTATCCTTGCTTAACAAAACTCTATCACTTTGCTCACTCTCCTTTGTCCACGAGATTCATTTTTTGACTCCCTGACACAACCTAGTTCTCCTTCCTCAATGTGTAGCTGTGGTTCATTTTTGGACTGTAGTGTAATATTACCTAGCATTATGTAAATATGCAAGAATATATCTATTGTCCCAGACATTTGTTTTTTTTTATTTTTTATTGATTTTTTAATTATTGATTTTTTTAAATATATCTGAGATAGAGAGAGAGCATGTGCACAAGCAAGAGGAGGGGAAGTGGGAGAGGGAGAGGCAGAATCCCCACTGAGCAGGGAGCCTGATGTGGGGCTTGATCCCAGGCCTTGAGGTCATGAGCTGAGCCAAAGGCAGACAATTAACCGAGCTACTCAGGAGCCCCAGATTTTTCTTTGATGAATAATATTGCTACAAACATCTTTAGTCATATCCCTTGATGCCAGATTATCTCTTGGACATATGCCCAGGAGTAGAAGTGTAGGACATATAAATGTTCAACGTTACAAGATAAAGCCAAACTGTTTTTCTAAAGAAGCTGTGCGAATTTACACTCCTACCACAAAAGTATATAAAATATCCAGTTGATACAAATCCTCTTTAACACTTGATATTTTCTTCTGAATTTTGCCAAATGTGTATATGACAAAATCTCAGTGTGGTCTTGATCTGCATCTCCCTAATCACTGTGAAGCTGAACACCTTTATTAGCCATATATCTGTGCTATTTATAAGCTTTGTCATTTGTTCAACTGTGTGGTTCAAGGTAGTTTCACTGGAAGAGAACAGAAAATCTTCTCGCTGAGCATTAGCATGGCATGTGGACTAGGGAAAAAAGACTTTTTCACCCCTATATTCAAATTTATTGACCAGGTGCAAAGAAGTTGCCTGGTGGTGGCATGTATTAAGGAGGGCACATATTACATGGAGTACTGGGTGTGGTGCATAAACAAAGAATCTTCGAACACTGAAGAAATAAAATTAAATTAAAAAATAAAATTAAAATAAAGGGACATTGAGAGGTGGGAGCAATTTTAATAGTACTGGCAACCTAGATCCAAACTTTCTACAGATATTTTATAAATGTCAAAAACTAATCAATAAATCAGTAAGGTGCAAGTTAAAGAAAAAAGGTGCAATAGTGGGCAAATTGTGGACACTTAGCTAAACCTAGGGAGCACAAATCCCTACTGAGGAGCAATGAAAGAGGAAATCATTTTATCATTTTCTCTCACTACCAGCCTTCCTAAGGGGAACAGTAACCATTCCTAGTGAAATGCTTAGATTCCTACCTAATTAAACCTTCTGGAAAACAGGCAACATATGAGGGAAAATCCTTGTCACCACCTTGACCCACCCTTTCTTATCATGGGACTGTCTACAAGTCAATTTTCATCCTGGTTCCTGACCAGGAACCTGAAACCCTGAAACCCTGACCTGAAACCCTTATAAATCCCTAAGTGATAAGAGCACCAGAAGCATCTTTTGTTCTAATCAGGCAATTCTGGGTGGGCTCCTGGAGGGTTTCTGGCTGGGGACTAGTTACCAGAAAAATAAAGCCATGATTAGAAGTTTGAGGTTGTTAATTCCAACCGTCCCATTCACCAGAGAATGGGAAAGGGCTAGAAATGGAGTAAATAATAGATCATGCTTATGTAATGAGGCCTTCATAAAATCCCATGGGCATTCAGAGAGCTTCCAAGTTGGTGAATATACATCTACACACCATGAGAGTAATACACTCCAACTCCATGGGAACAGACACTCCTATACTCAGGATCCTCCCAGATGAACCCTTGCCTATGTATATCTTCATCTGGCTGTTCATCTGCATTTTTTATCAAATGTTTAATAAACTGGTTAGTACATGTTTCTCTGAGTTCTGTGAGCAACTCCAACAAATTAATCAAACATAAGGCAGGGGTCATGAGACTCTCTGACTGTAGCCAAGTCGGACAGAAGTTATGAGTAACGTGAGGACCTACTGCTTGCAGCTGGCACTAAGTGGGGACAGTTTCCTAGGACTGAGCCCTTAACCTTGGGATCTAGCCGAAAGTATATCCAGGTAGGTAGTGTCAAAATTTAGTTAAATTGTAGGATACTCAGCTGCTGTCAGAGAATTGCTTGTTGTGGGTAAAACTACCACATATATGGTGTTGAAACAAAGACAGTTTTTCCTAACACCTCTGGTTTATCTGTCTTTTTTTCCTATTCTCCTGCTTTTCCTTTGTTGTCAGTTATCTCCCACCAGATTTTGGAATAGGCTGACAGAGTCTCTTAAAAGATATATTCTCTCAGCCAAAGATGAGCCAACTGGAAGGAAAGGATCAGGGGAAAATACCAAGGCAGGAGAGATCCTATGATTGCAGCTGCCCTTCTCTCTCTAATTGGTGAATTAATTGACTTGACTTCTGGTCAAAGGATTTATAGTCAAAGGACTCCACTCCACAAGACTTCATGCCAAAGCTGGGAGTAGGGTGAGAACATGAGTGAGGCAAGTGAGAGGCCTAGAGTGCAATCTTTAAGCATGCCTTCACTCTCAAGTTCCCTTGCAACTTGAGCTTCTTTGTCACTTTGTCCTAGTCCCAGCCCTGAGTGGGGTCCTGGGTGACTGACTATATTCCTGGGGATGTCTGGGTGAATTTCTTTTCTCTCACTGTATTCAGAATAAGGCTAGAATTTTTCAAATGGAAAAGTTGGAAACATAAGGAAAAAAAATACACACACACGTGGAAGCCTAGAGAAAAGTTGCCAAGGAACGCACATTAGCCACTTAACAAATAATCATGTTTATTTTTGTTTGTTTCGAATTTTTATTTAAATTCCAGTTAGCTAGCATACAGCCTAATATTAGTTTCAAAATTTAATAATTCATCACTTACATATTGAGTAAGTTATTTCTCCTTTTTTATCGTTTTCTAAATTTTCTAAATAAATTTTCCAGTGCTCATCACAACTGCCCTCTTTAATACCCACCATTCATTTATCCTATTTCCTACTGACCTCCCCTTCAGCAACCCTCAGTTTCTTCTCTATAGTTAAAGAGTCTGTTTCTTGGTCTCCCTCTCTTTTTTTATGTGTGTTTTTTTTTCTTAAGTTCAACATGTGAGTGAAATCCTATGATATTTGTCTCTCTCTGACTTATTTCATTTAGTGTAAAACTCCTAGCTCCATCCAGGTCATTCCAAATGGAAACATTTCATTCTTTTTATGGCTGAATAATGTTCCTGTGTGTGTGTGTGTACACCACATCTTCTTTATCCATTCATCAGTTGTTGGACATTTGGGATCTCTCCATAGATTGGCTATTGTGGATATTGCTGCCATAAGCATTCAACTGTATGTGCCCCTTCGAATCACTATGTTTGTATCCTTTGGATAAATATCTTGTAGTGCAATTGCTAGTCCATGGGATAGCTCTATTTTTAACTTTCTGAGGAACCTCCACACTGTTTTCCAGAAGGGCTGCACCAGTTTGCATTCCCACCAACAATATAAGAGGGTTCCCCCTTTCTCCACATCCAAGTCAATACATGTATTTCCCATGTTGCTAATTTTAGCCATTCTGATAGGTATAAGGTGATATATCATCATAGTTTTGATTTGTATGTCCCTGATAATGAGTGATGTTGAGCATCTTTTCACATGTCTGTTGGCCATCTCTATGTCTTCTTTGGAAAAATGTCTATTCATGTCTTCTGTTCATTTTTTAACTAGATTATTTGTTTTCTGGGTATTGAGTTTGATAAGTTCCTTATAGATTTTGAATACTAACCCTTTATCAGATATGTTATTTGCAAACATCTCACATTCCGTAGGTTGCCTTTCAGTTTTGTTGATTGTTTCCTTTATTGTGCAGAAGCTTTTTATTTTGGTGAAGTCCTAGTAGTTTAGTTTTGCTTTAGGTACCCTTGCCTTAGTAGACATATCCAGAAAGAATGCTATGGCCAAGGTCAAAAAGTTTTCTGCCTATGTTCTCCTCTAGGATGTTGATGGTTTCCTGTCTCACACTAAGCTCTTTCATACTTTTTTTAAAATTTTATTTAAATTCAATTTAGTTAACCTATAGTGTATTATTCGTTTCAGAGGTAGAATTTAGTGATTCCTCAGTTACATATAACACCCAGTGCTCATTACATCAAGTGCCTTACATCAAGTGCCTATCCTCCAATTACTCCCTCCCCCCATATCCCCCTCTTCAGTAACCCTGTTTGTTTCCTATGGGTTAAGAGTCTCTTATGGCTTGTCTCCTTCTGTGATTTCATCTTATTTTATTTTTCCTTCCCTTCCCCTATGTTCTCTGACTTCTTTCTTGCTTCCACATAAATAAGATGAAATCATATGATATTAAACCACTGAAATCACATGGTATTTGTCTTTCTCTGACTTATTTCACTTAGCTTAATACCTCCTAGTTCCATCCATGTTGTTGCAAGTGGCAAGATTTCATTCTTTTTGATGGCTGAGTAATATTTCATTGTACATATTAACCACATCTTCTTTTTCCATTCATTTGTCGCTGGACATCTGGGCTCTTTCCATATTTTGGCTATTGTGAACAATGCTGCTATAAAATATTAAAGTCTTTCATTCATTTTGAATTGATTTTTGTGAGTGGTATAAGAAAGTGGCACAGTTTCTTTCTTTTGCATGTTGCTGTCCAGTTTTCTCAACACCATTTGTTGAAGAGACTGTCTTTTTCCCACTGAGTATTCTTTCCGGCTTTTGTCGAAGATTAGTGACCATATAGCTGTGGGTCTATTTCTGGGGTTCCTATTCTGTTACATTTATCCATGTATCCGTCTTTGTGCCAATACCATACTGTCTTCTCCATTACAGCTTGGTAATATACCTTGTGATACCTCCAGCTATGCTTTTCTTTTTCAGGACTGCTGTGCTATTCATGATCTTTTGCAGTTTTCATACAGATTTTAGGATTGTTTGTTCTAGCTTTGTGGAAAATGCTATTGGCATTTTGACAAGGATTGCATTTGAATGTGTAGATTGGTTTTGGTAGCATAGACATTTTAGCAATATGTGTTCTTCCAGTACATGCGTTATAGAATGTTTTCCATTTCTTTGTGTCATCTTCAATTTCTTCCACCAGTGTTCTATAGTTTTCACAGTACAAATCTTTTACTGCTTTGGTTAGGTTTACTGCTAGGTATCTTATGATTTTGGGTGCAATTGTGAATGGGATCAATTCCTTTGTATTTCTCTTTCTGCAGATTCATTATTGATATAAGAAATGCAAGAGACTTCTGTACATTGATTTTGTACCTGCAACTTTACTGAATTTGTGTATCAGCTGTAGGAATTTTTTGGTGGAGTCTTTTGGGTTTTCTATGTCTGCAAATACTGAAAGTTTCATTTCTTCCTTGTCGATCTGGATGCCTTTATTTCTTCTCATTGTCCTATTGCGGAGGGCTAAGACTTCCGGTACTATATTTAAAACAGAGGTGAGAGTGGGCATCCTTGTCTTGTTCCTGATCATAGAGGAAAACCTCTGTTTTCTCCCACTGAGGATGATATTAGCTGTAGGTTTTTCATATAAGGCCTTTATTATGTTGAGGTGGGCTCCCTCCACCCCTATTTTCTTACGGGTTTACCATAAATGGATGTACACTTAGTCAAATACTTTTTCTGCATCTATTGAAAGGATCATATGGTTCTTTCTTTTATTAATGAGGTGTATCATGTTTGTTGATTTGCAAATATTGAATCACACTTGCAACCCAGGAGTAAATCCCACTTGATCAGTGAGAATGATTCTTTTAATGTACTGTTGGATTCAATTTGCTAGTTTTTTGTTGAGAATTTTTCTTCATGGATATTTGCCAATAGTCCTCTCTTTTAGTGGGGTCCTCATCTGGTTTTGGAATTGAGGTAATGCTGTCCTTATAGAATGAGTTTGGAAGTTTTCCTTCCATTTCTATTTTTTGGGACAGTTTGAAAAGAATAGATATTAACTCTTCCATAAATGTCTGGTAGAATTCCCCTGAGAGGTCACCTGGCTCAGGACTTCTGTTTTGGGGAGATTTTTTATTATTTATTCAAATTCTTTGTGGTTAACAGTCTGGCTCAAGTTTTCTATTTCTTCCTGTTTCAGTTTTTGTAGTGTATACGTGTTTGGGAGTTCACCCATTTCTTCCAGATTGCCAAATTTGTTGCCCTACAATTTTTCATAATATTCTCTTACAACTGTTTGTATTTCTGTGGTGTGGGTTGTTATTTCTCCTCTCTTGTTTGTGATTTTATTTATTTGGGTCCTTTTTCTTTTCTTTTTGTAAGTCTGGCTAGAGGTTTGTCAATTTTATTAATTTTTTTCAAAGAAACAACTCCTGGTTTCATTGATCTGTTCTACTATATTTTTTAGTTTCTATATCATTTACTTCGGCTCTAATCTTTATTATTTCCGTTCATCTGCTGGCTTTAGGTTTCATTTGTTGTTCTTTTTCTAGCTCCTTTGCATGTAAGGTTAGGTTGTATATTTGAGTTTTTTGTTGTTTCGTGAGGTAGGTCTGTATTGCTATATACTCTCCTCTTAGGACCACTTTGCTACACCCCAAAGATTTTAGACAGTTTCTGTTTTCATTTTCATTTGTTTCCATTTTTTTTTTAAAGATTTTATTATTTATTTATTTGACATACAGAGATCACAAGTAGGCAAAGAGGCAGGCAGAGAGAGAGGGAAGCAGGCTCCCTGCTGAGCAGAGAGCCTGATATGGGGCTCGATCCCAGGACCCTGGGATCATGACCTGAGCTGAAGGCAGAGGCTTTAACCCCACTGAGCCACCCAGGCACCCACTCCATGTATTTTTTTAAATTCTTCTTTGATTTCCTGGTTGACCCATTCATTTTCTAGTAGCATGTTGTTTAACATCCATGTATTTGTGGTCTTTCTAAATTTTCTTGTGTGTTTGACTTCAAGTTCATAGCTTTGTGGTCAGAAAGTATGCATGGTATGGTCTTTTTGCAGCTGATGAGGCCTGTTTTGTGACCTGGTATGTGATCTGTTCTGGAGGATTTCCTACTGCACTTGAAAAGAATGTATATTCTTTTCTGCTTTAGGATGAAGTGTTCTGAATATATCTGTTAAGTACATCTGGTCCAGGGTGGCATTCAAAGCCTTTGTTTTCTTGTTGAAGATGATCTGTCCATTGTTGTAAGGAGGGTGTTAATGTTCCCTAATATTATTGTATTATTATCAATGAATTCATGTATGTTTGTTATTAATTGTTTTAAATATTTGGGTGGTGCCCAGGTTGGAGGCATAAATATTTAAAATTGTTAGAGCTTCTTGTTGGATAGTCCCTTTATTATGATATAATACTCTTCTTCATCTCTTGTTACAGTCTTCAGCTTAAAATCTAATTTGTCTGATATAAATATAGCTACTTCAGCTTTCTTTTGATTTCCATTTGCACGATGAATGTTTCTCCATTGCCTTACATTCAATCTCCAGGTGTCTTTAGGTCTAAAATGAGTCTCTTGTAGGTAGCATACAGATGGGTCTTATTTTTTGTTCTGTTTTGTTTGTTTGCTTCTTTGTTTTTTATCCATTCTGACATCCTACATCTTTTGATTAGAGAGTTTAGTCCTTCTAGATTCAGAGTAATTAGTGATAAATATGTATTTATTACCATTTTATTACTTGGTTTGTCTTTGTTTCTGGAGATGTTCTCTGCTTTTCTGTTGTCTTTGTCACTTTCAGTCTTTATTTCCCAATAAAAGTCCCATTAATAGTTCTTGCAGGGCTGGTTTTGTGGTCACAAACTCTTTTAGTTTTTGTTGGTCTGGAAAACTCTTTATCTCTCTTTCTATTTTGAATGTTAGACTTGATGGATAGAGCATTCTTGATTGCAGGTTTTTCCCATGTTGGCATGGGAAATGTTGGCATGTTGAATATATCATGTCACTCTCTTTTTGCTTGCCAAGTTTCTCTGAAGAGATCTACAATTAGCCTTACAGTTTTCCCTTATAAGTGAAGGACTTCTTTATCATGCTGCTTTTAGAATTTTTTAGAATTTTTTCTTTATACTATAGTTTGCAAATTTAACTACAATATGTAATTGGTGTTGGCCTGCTTTTGTTGATTTCAGTGGATGTCCTTTGTGTCTCCTGAACATGAATGTCTGTTTCCTTCCCTAGATAAGGAAATTTTTCAACTATTTTTCCTCAAATAAACCTTCTTCCCCTTTTCTCTTTTTCTCCTGGGACTCCAATAATATGCATGTTATTACATATTATGGAATCACTGAGTTTCCTAGGTCTATACTTGTGATCCATAATTCTTTCTCTCTTTTGTTCAACTTCATCATTTTCCATTGTTCTATCTTCTATATCACTTATTCGTTCCCACTTTTTCCATCCTTGTGGTCATGACAGCCAAACAGTTTCAGATTTGTTATTGCATTTTCCATTTTTGACTGTTTTTAAAACTCTTTTACCTCTGTGGTATGGTTCTCTCCAATGTCTTCCATGCTTTTCTAAAACCCAGCAAGTATACTTAAGATTGTTGCTCTACATGCTCCGTCAGGCATATTACTTACATCTTTTCAGTTAGATCTCTAGTTGTGACCTCGTATTGCTTCTTTTGGGTGAATTCCTCTGTCTTGGCATTTTGTCTAGGTCTTGGTCTTCCTCTATGTGTTAGAAAACCCTGTAATGTTTCTTGCTCCTGGAAATAACGGCTTTATGAAGGAGAGGTCGTACAATGTCCAGGGCCTGGCACTTTAGGGAATGTCTTTGGTGTGTGCTGCAGGTACTCTGCTGCTGTGTTTTGGCTGCTCTACCCCTCAACTCAGTCATATCCAGAGGTTCACCTTGCCTGCAGTGGGCAGTATTTGAACCTTAGCCAGAATGTGGTGAGATTTAACTAGCCATGTTCTGGTCGGCTTGTTAAATGAGACTGATGCTACTTCAACTAGAACTGAACCCTTCTAGAACTCTATAGTTCTTAGAGGTGGTGTGTGCAGGGGGTTTCTGTTGGCCTTCTGGGTAAAGGGCCCACAGCGCTGGTCCTTGGGCACTAGAGATACCAGCAGAGTGAAGGGTGGCCATACTTTGTGTAAACAGGTTAGGCAGCCAGAGTTGGTGCTGTGCTGTTTACTAAAGCTTGTTTATGCTGAGGGGCAGGAGAGGGAAATGGTGCCAGCCAGCTCCTTTGTCCCCAGAGGTGGGTCTCCATAGCATCTGCTCTCAGGGAACCATTCCCAGAAGAGTGAATCATTTCCTTTCATGTGTCCTAGGCATTTTTCAGATTACTGTTTTCATTCTGTCTGTCTCTGTGTTGCCTGACTGCTGGGAGCAGCACAGTGCACTTTGGGCTCTGTCTCAGCCAAGGCTGCTGACTTTTAAAACTCCAAACTTTAAGAATGTGCTGTGCCAGGGGCCTGCACTGGTCTTCTGAGGGAGGGTTTAACCTAGAAGGGAAGTTGCATATGAGCTCAGGAGTGTGGAACTGGAAGCAAAGCAGGCTAAAGAGCCAGTGTCCAGGTTAAGAGCCCTCAGCAGGTATCTCTGTACCTATGCTAAAGGGCAGAGAAAGGAAATGGTGCCCACCACCACTACTCCTGGCTCTTTTTCTCCTGGAGAGGCATCTCTGCAAATGCCACCTCTCACAGATGCACTGGAAGAAGAGCCAACAGCCTGTCCCCATGCACCTTAGGCAATCCTCAGATCATGTCATCTGCCCTGGGGTTGCTTGCCTGACTTCTCTCCAGGAGTAGGGCAGGATCATCAGGTCTCTATCCCGGCCAAGCATACCAACCTGTAGAACTCCAGTCTTTGAACCCCACTGGTTGCAAAAACACAAAAATCAGCCCTTCTCATTTTCCCAACCAATGGCTTTGGGGAAGTGCTCTCCTTGTGCATATCCATTTGCAGCCCTCTCTCTCACCTCTCTCTGCTAGCAGGGCTCCCTCCCTCTTGCAGCACCCACAGTCCATTTCTCCCCCAAACCATATATATATATATATATATATATATATATATATATATATGCTTTAATTGCTGTAAAGTTGCCTCTCAGAACTGCTTTGTTATATCCCACTCATTTTTTTAAGAAAAACAACTAACAAAAATGGAAGTGAGAACATTTTTCATAAATTCAGGCACCTCTGCTTCCGAGAGAGTCAAAGTCTGGGCTGGCGTTTAAGGCGTTGTAAGGTTTCTTTTCCTTGACTGCCCATGGTTCTTGGTCATGCTGCCTTGAGGAATGAAGAGGAAGACCAGACTAAGACTGCTAGGCAGTAGAGCAAAGTTTACTGAGTGATAATACAAAGCTCCTGAAGGAAGGGACCTGAGAGGATTGCCAGTTTGGCCTGGTGCTTTGGCATTTAGATCTAGGGGATTTTCTGGGCTCGTTGGCAGGCTCTTTGTTTTAAACTGATTAACCCTCCAAGTGCCTCTCACCCAATCAGATTTTTCTCATCTACCTATCACATAGGAAAGGGTGCAGGGTTCCCTCCAGGGTTGTGTAAAATCCTTTTAAGGGTGGTTTCCTCTTAGTGCATTGGGGGTGGGGTTAAGGGTAATTGTCACTGCCTGCCTTTCTTCCAACTATCCTTCATTATCATCAAGGAACCTAATGTACCTTTGCTCTAGTCTCTCTGGGGCAACTGGAAGATGAAAGCTTCATTTCAAAGAGACAGATGAAGAAAAAGGAGAAAAGTGGGATAAACAAAGAGATACAACAAACACAGAAACTAAAATAGAAACAGAAGCTGATGGATATAGTCATAGTGATGTAGTTTTTGAATGCAGATAGGAACCAGAGCAGACGGCTAAGAAAGAATTCTTGAGATATCTTTGGTGCAGAAAGGTGATTTTATTACAGCAGGAAGACAGGACCCGTGGGCAGAAAAAGCTGCTGCACCAAGGCTATAAGGGGTGACTGATTATATACTTGGGTGTTGGGAGAGGTAAGGAAAAACGGAGGTGTGCAAAAGGACTGTCATATGCTAACAAGAACCTGATAAGACATTGGAGGCCTTGCCATTGTCTAGTTAAGTTTGTTTTTCCCTCTACAAGTCATTAACATTAATACAGTTGGGAGTTTCCTTCTGGAAGTTGGGTTATTCATAAGAATGCTTTCTTCCTGTAAATCACTTAAATGTTTATAAACTGAGGGAGACTCACCTCCCACAGGACTGTGATCTCTGTACATTAACCATCTGTTTTTCTTCCCTGAGCTTTAGGGCAGCTAGGAGTGCCTGAGGAATGTCACACAGATCCTCACCCTAGAGGGAGCGGGGATTGCGTGTCACCTTGTGCTTTGCCCCCAGTTTGCCTTCTGCCCCCTCATCCATAGGGAACAGCCTCCATAGAGACACAGCCAGATAAGACATGCTAAGAACACAAATAAGAATCTGGCAGTGTCACTGTTCTGATAAACAGCCTCACATCTGGGAGAAAGGCAGTATATTATCTAAACAAATAAGTAACTTGGTAATTTGTATTATTGAATAAAAATAAATCCAGACAGGTTTAAAAATACTTTGTTTGAAAGTACTATTGCATGCAGTAGGAGAAAGGAGACTTGTAATAGGGAAACAGTCTAACCATAGAGATACAAGTGCAATCATCACAAAGGCCAGGCAGAAAGGAATTTTCTTCTGTGGGGAAATGTCAGCAAAGTGAGAAAAAAACAGGGAATAGAGGGAGTGGGATAATCAGGTAATATTTTTCCCTGAGGTCTTATGATTCTTAGGAGGGATTGTCAAGGAGGAGTTATATATTGGGTCAAGATAACAGTGGATCAAATTTCAGGGCAGTGGAGAATGGAGAGAAGCTTAACTAATGTTTATTAGTTTTCCACTGTGTTTAGATTGATCAGTGGGGATGAAGAAGAAAATTATCCAGAGCAGGCCCAGGCCAGGAGGTCCCAGAAGATGAAAAGTTAAAACCAAAAACTAGAGATAACCTGAAGCCCTACCGGGAGGAAGAGATAACCAGATGCTTCTTCTGTAAACCAGCTTCCCACCACAGGCTTCCCATACTACTGTTCCCACGTAAAGCAGGCCCCACTCCCCCAGTTTAAACCCACCTACCAGCAGTCACCACAGCCCTTGGAAGCTGACTGCCTGCAGTCCCCTATAAAAGCCCTATACCTTTGCTCCAGGGCCCTGTACTTGGAGCACAAGCTCTGGGGCCACTGGTGTAAAATAAATCTGAAATCACCTACTTCTGAGTGTCACTTGGTCTCTCACAGGTCTGATTTTTTTTTTCCACAACAGGGTCAAACAATTCAACAAACCTTTCTGGTCTCTATTTCAACAAAGAATGGGAATATAAAGGGTCTGTATCTGACCTCATTATTAATAACTTTAAAAGTGGGGCATTTGGAAGGGGAAATTTATATGAGCTCTGCAGCACCCACAAGAGAGCAGACTGAGGCTTCTCTCTGAGGGGGAGGTCAGGGTGCAGTTTGCTTTCCTCTAAACCTACAAAAACCATCAAAAGCGGTCAAGGTGAGAGAAAAAAAAAAAGTGAACAAACATAAAAACCTCCAGAGAACAAAAGCCTGAAAAAACCGGTTTCCTCAGAGCCCACCCCCTTGAGGGGGGCAGGAGGACTTAACTCAGGGAACATCATTGACTGAAAACCCACGTGGCAGGCCCCTCCCCCAGAAAACCAACCAGGAAAGAAAAAAAAAAAAGAAAAAAGAAAAAAAAGACTACAAGAGAACAACCACCACTACTTCATAGAACAACATTTTTTTATTCTTATTTTATTTTTTTAAGATTTTATTTATTTATTTGACAGAAAGAGAGAGATCACAAGTAGGCAGAGAGGCATGCAGAGAGAGGAGGAAGCAGACTGCCCGCTAAGCAGAGAGCCCAGGATCCTGAGATCACGACATGAGTCGAAAGCAGAAGCTTCAAACCACCGAGCCACCCAGGCGCCCCAACTTTTATTTTTAAATCGTTCCCACTATTCTTGCTCATTTTTTTATATATAGACAATTTTTTAATCTATTTACCATCACATTGAGATGTCCAGTACATCAAATTCCATAATAACCTTATAACCTGAACTTTTTTTTTTTTTTGGTGGGTTTTTTTTTTTTTAATTTTATTTTTTATAAACATATATTTTTATCCCCAGGGGTACAGGTCTGTGAATCGCAAGGTTTACACACTTCGCAGCACTAACCATAGCACATACCCACCCCAATGTCCATAATCCCACCCCCCCCTCTCCCAACCCCCCTCCCCCCATCAACCCTCAGTTTGTTTTGTGAGATGAAGAGTCACTTATGGTTTGTCTCCCTCCCAATCCCATCTTGTTTCATTTACTCTTCTCCTACCCCCTTAACCCCCCATGTTGCATCTCCTCTCCCTCATATCAGGGAGATCATATGATAGTTGTCTTTCTCCGATTGACTTATTTCGCTGAGCATGATACCCTCTAGTTCCATCCACGTCGTCGCAAATGGCAAGATTTCATTTCTTTTGATGGCTACATAGTATTCCATTGTGTATATATACCACATCTTCTTTATCCATTCATCTGTTGATGGACATCTAGGTTCTTTCCATCGTTTGGCTATTGTAGACATTGCTGCTATAAACATTCGGGTGCACGTGACCCTTCGGATCACTACGTTTGTATCTTTAGGGTAAATACCCAGCAGTGCAATTGCTGGGTCATAGGGTAGCTCTATTTTCAACATTTTGAGGAACCTCCATGCTGTTTTCCAGAGTGGTTGCACCAGCTTGCATTCCCACCAACAGTGTAGGAGGGTTCCCCTTTCTCCGCATCCTCGCCTCCTGACTTGTTAATTTTAGCCATTCTGACTGGTGTGAGGTGGTATCTCATTGTGGTTTTGATTTGTATTTCCCTGATGCCGAGTGATGTGCAGCACTTTTTCATGTGTCTGTTGGCCATCTGGATGTCTTCTTTGCAGAAATGTCTGATCATGTCCTCCGCCCATTTCTTGATTGGATTATTTGTTCTTTGGGTGTTGAGTTTGCTAAGTTCTTTATAGATTTTGGACACTAGCCCTTTATCTGATATGTCATTTGCAAATATCTTCTCCCATTCTGTCAGTTGTCTTTTGGTTTTATTAACTGTTTCTTTCCTGTGCAAAAGCTTTTGATCTTGATAAAATCCCAATAGTTCATTTTTGCCCTTGCTTCCCTTGCCTTTGGCGAAGTTCCAAGGAAGATGTTGCTGCGGCTGAGGTCGAAGAGGTTGCTGCCTGTGTTCTCCTCAAGGATTTGGATGGATTCCTTTCTCACATTGAGATCCTTCATCCATCTTGAGTCTATTTTCGTGTGTGGTGTAAGGAAATGGTCCAATTTCATTTTTCTGCATGTGGCTGTCCAATTTTCCCAACACCACTTATTGAATAGGCTGTCTTTTTTCCATTGGACATACTTTCCTGCTTTGTCGAAGATGAGTTGACCATAGAGTTGAGGGTCTATTTCTGGGCTCTCTATTCTGTTCCATTGATCAATGTGTCTGTTTTTGTGCCAGTACCATGCTGTCTTGATGATGACAGCTTTGTAATAGAGCTTGAAGACCAGAATTGTGATGTCACCAACTTTGGCTTTCTTTTTCAATATTCCTTTGGCTATTCGAGGTCTTTTCTGGTTCCATATAAATTTTAGGATTATTTGTTCCATTTCTTTGAAAAAAATTGATGGTACTTTGATAGGAATTGCATTAAATGTATAGATTGCTTTAGGTAGCATAGATATTTTCACAATATTTATTCTTCCAATCCAGGAGCATGGAACATTTTTCCATTTCTTTGAGTCTTCCTTAATTTCTTTCATGAGTACTTTATAGTTTTCTGTGTATAGGTTCTTAGTCTCTTTGGTTAGGTTTATTCCTAGGTATCTTATAGTTTTGGGTGCAATTATAAATGGGATGGACTCCTTCATTTCTCTTTCTTCTGTCTTGTTGTTGGTGTAGAGAAATGCAACTGATTTCTGTGCATTGATTTTATATCCTGACATTTTACTGAATTCCTGTACAAGTTGTAGCAGTTTTGGAGTGGAGTCTTTTGGGTTTTCCACATATAGTATCATATCATCTGCAAAGAGTGATAGTTTGACTTCTTCTTTGCCGATTTGGATGCCTTTAATTTCCTTTTGTTGTCTGATTGCTGAGGCTAGGACTTCTAGTACTATGTTGAATAGCAGTGGTGATAACGGACATCCCTGCCATGTTCCTGACCTTAGTGGAAAAGCTTCCAGTTTTTCCCCATTGAGAATGATATTTGCGGTGGGTTTTTCATAGATGGCTTTGATAATATTGAGGTGTGCGCCCTCTATCCCTACACTTTGAAGAGTTTTGATCAAGAAGGGATGCTGTACTTTGTCAAATGCTTTTTCAGCATCTATGGAGAGTATCATATGGTTCTTGCTTTTTCTTTTATTAATGTGTTGTATCACATTGATTGATTTGCGGATGTTGAACCAACCTTGCAGCCCTGGAATAAATCCCACTTGGTCGTGGTGAATAACCCTTTTAATGTACTTTTGAATCCTATTGGCTGGTATTTTGGCGAGAATTTTTGCATCTGTGTTCATCAAGGATATTGGTCTGTAGTTCTCTTTTTTGATGGGATCCTTGTCTGGTTTTGGGATCAAGGTGATGCTGGCCTCATAAAATGAGTTTGGAAGTTTTCCTTCTATTTCTATTTTTTGGAACAGTTTCAGGAGAATAGGAATTAGTTCTTCTTTAAATGTTTGGTAGAATTCCCCCGGGAAGCCGTCTGGCCCTGGGCTTTGTTTGTTTGGAGAATTTTGATGACTGTTTCAATCTCCTTACTGGTTATGGGTCTGCTCAGGGTTTCTATTTCTTCCTGGTTCAGTTGTGGTAGTTTATATGTCTCTAGGAATGCATCCATTTCTTCCAGATTGTCAAATTTGTTGGCGTAGAGTTGCTCATAGTATGTTCTTATAATTGTCTGTATTTCTTTGGTGTTCATTGTGATCTCTCCTCTTTCATTCATGATTTTATTTATTTGGGTCCTTTCTCTTTTCTTTTTGATAAGTCTGGCCAGGGGTTTATCAATCTTATTAATTCTTTCAAAAACCAGCTCCTAGTTTCATTGATTTGTTCTATTGTTTTTTCGGTTTCTATTTAATTGATTTCTGCTCTGATCTTTATGATTTCTCTTCCCCTGCTGGGTTTAGGGTTTCTTTCTTGTTCTTTCTCCAGCTCCTTTAGGTGTAGGGTTAGGTTGTGTACCTGGGACCCTTCTTGATCTTGAGAAAGGCTTGTACCGCTATATATTTTCCTCTCAGGACTGCCTTTGTTGTGTCCCACAGATTCTGAACCGTTGCGTTTCCATTATCATTTGTTTCCATGAATTTTTTCAATTCTTCTTTAATTTCCTGGTTGACCCATTCATTCTTTAGAAGGATGCTGTTTAGTCTCCATGTATTTGGGTTCTTTCCAAATTTCCTCTTGTGATTGAGTTTCAGCTTCAGAGCATTGTGGTCTGAAAATATGCAGGGAATGATTCCAATCTTTGGTAACGGTTGAGACTTGATTTAGGACCGAGGATGTGATCTATTCTGGAGAATGTTCCATGTGCACTAGAGAAGAATGTGTATCCTGTTGCTTTGGGATGAAATGTTCTGAATATATCTGTGATGTCCATCTGGTCCAGTGTGTCATTTAAGGCCTTGATTTCCTTGTTGATCTTTTGCTTGGATGATCTGTCCATTTCAGTGAGGGGAGTGTTAAAGTCCCCTACTATTATTGTGTTATTGTCGATGTGTTTCTTTGATTTTGTTATTAATTGGTTTATATAGTTGGCTGCTCCCACGTTAGGGGCATAGATATTTAAAATTGTTAGATCTTCTTGTTGGACAGTTCCTTTGAGTATGATATAGTGTCCTTCCTCATCTCTTGTTATAATCTTTGGCTTAAAATCTAATTGATCTGATATAAGGATAGCCACTCCTGCTTTCTTCTGATGTCCATTAGCATGGTAAATTCTTTTCCACCCCCCACTTGAAACCTGGAGGTTTCTTCGGGTTTAAGATGAGTTTCTTGTAGGCAACATATAGATGGGTTTTGTTTTTTTATCCATTCTGATACCCTGTGTCTTCTGATTGGGGCATTTAGCCCATTAACATTCAGGGTAAGTATTGAGAGATATGAATTGAGTGCCATTGTATTGCCTGTAAGGTGACTGGTATTGTATATTGTCTCTGTTTCTTTCTGATCTACTACTTTTAGGGTCTCTCTTTGCTTAGAGGGCCCCTTTCAATAATTCCTGTAGAGCTGTTTTGGTATTTGCAAATTCTTTCAGTTTTTGTTTGTCCTGGAAGCTTTTAATCTCTCCTTCTATTTTCAATGATAGCCTAGCTGGATATAGTATTCTTGGCTGCATGTTTTTCTCGTTGAGTGCTCTGAATATATCATGCCCACTCTTTCTGGCCTGCCAGGTCTCTGTGGATAAGTCTGCTGCCAATCTAATATTTTTACCATTGTATGTTACAGACTTCTTTTCCCAGGCTGCTTTCAGGATCTTCTCTTTGTCACTAAGACTTGTAAATTTTACTATTAGGTGATGGGGTGTGGACCTATTCTTATTGATTTTGAGGGGGGTTCTCTGAACCTCCTGGATTTTGATGCTTGTTCCCTTTGCCATATTGGGGAAATTCTCTCCAATAATTCTCTCCAATATACCTTCTGCTCCCCTCTCTGTTTCCTCTTCTTCTGGAATCCCAATTATTCTAATGTTGTTTCGTCTTATGGTGTCACTTATCTCTCGAATTCTCCCCTCGTGGTCCAGTAGCTGTTTGTCCCTCTTTTGCTCAGCTTCTTTATTCCCTGTCATTTGGTCTTCTATATCGCTAATTCTTTCTTCTGCCTCATTTATCCTAGCAGTGAGAGCCTCCATTTTTGATTGCACCTCATTTATAGCTTTTTTGATTTCAACTTGGTTCGATTTTAGTTCTTTTAGTTCTCCAGAAAGGGCTTTTATACCTCCAGAGAGGGTTTCTCTAATATCTTCCATGCCTTTTTCGAGCCCGTCTAGAACCTTGAGAATTGTCATTCTGAACTCTAGATCTGACATATTACCAATGTCTCTATTGATTAGGTCCCTAGCCTTTGGTACTGCCTCTTGTTCTTTTTTTTTTTTTTTTGTGGTGAATTTTTCCGCCTTGTCATTTTGTCCAGATAAGAGTATATGAAGGAGCAAGTAAAATACTAAAAGGGTGGCAACAACCCCAGGAAAATATGCTTTAGCCAAATGAGAAGAGATCCCAAATTGTGAGGGGGGATAAAGGGGATAAAAAGAGGTTCAGAAAGAAAAACAGAAGAAGAAACATTTAAAAAAAGAAAACCAATAAAGAAAAAATATATATATATATTAGATAACCTAGTTAAAAAACGTTAAAAAAGAAAAGGGTAAAAGTTAAAAAAAATCTAGCAGAAGAAGAAAAAAAAATTGAAAAAGAAAAAAAACATTAACTGCAAGGCTAAAGAATCATGGGGAGAAAACCATAAGTTCCGTGCTTTGCTTTCTCCTCCTCTGGAATTCCGCTGCTCTCCTTGGTATTGAAACTGCACTCCTTGGTAGGTGAACTTGGTCCTGGCTGGGTTTCTTGTTGATCTTCTGGGGGAGGGGCCTGTTGTAGTGATTCTCAAGTGTCTTTGCCCCAGGCGGAGTTGCACCGCCCTTACCCTGGGCCGGTCTGAGTAATCCGATCGGGTTTGCTTTCGGGAGCTTTTGTTCCCTGAGCGCTTTCCGTAGAGTTCCGGAGGGCGGGAATGAAGATGGCGGCCTCCTGGTCTCTGGCCCGGGGGAGCCGAGAGCCCGGGGCCCCACTCCTCAGTGCACCCTCAGAGAACAGCGCCCAATTACTCCCGTCACCCTGCCTCTGACCGCGCTCCGAGCTGACTGAGCCTGCGACCGGTTCAAGGTAACCCCGAGCTGTGAGCTCACTCCTCAGCTCTGTCTCTGTAGCCGGCTTCCCCGTTCTAATACCTGTAAGTCTGTGACACTCAGACACCCCCGATCCTTCTGGGACCCTGCGGGACCTGAGGCCACGCTGACCCTGCATGGGCTTCACCCCGGTTAAGCCTCTGGAGCGATGTCCCTCAGCAGAACAGACTTTTAAAAGTCCTGATTTTGTGCTCCGTTGCTCCGCTGCTTGCCGGGAGCCGGCCCCTCCCCCTGCGGTCTATCTTCCCGTCGCTTTGGATTCACTTCTCCGCCAGTCCTACCTCTCAGAAAGTGGTTGATTTTCTGTTTCTAGAGTTGCTGTTCTTCTTCTCTTCGATCTCCCGTTGGATTTGTAGGTGTTTGCAATCTTTAGATAAGCTATCTAGCTGATCTCCCACTACCTGAAGTAGTCTCAGCCTGCTACTTCTCCACCATCTTGACTCCTCCCCCCTAACCTGAACTTTTTGATACATACACCTGTGTTTTTCTTTTGCATTTCTATGTTTTAAATTTCTTTTTTTAATTTTTGTTTAGTTTAGTCTAGTTTATTCCTTTTTTATTTTTATTTCCTAATATTCATATAGAGTTAAACTTCAAGGTAATCCCCTTTCCCCAATCAATACTACTCCTATAGGTAAACCAATTTTTAATCCCCCTTTATCTTAGGAAAGTTGAGTCCTTTAACAAAGATATCAAGATACATCCAGGAAGAATCAAACAACCTTCCTCGCCCACACTGAGAATTTATAACCACTCTCCCATCTTTTTCTTCCACCAGTATTTCTGTGTTTTTCTGTTTGTCCTGATAGTATATAAATCTTACACTTGGGGTTCTTTTTGACGAGGTTCTTCCTTTATTTGCTTATATATATATATTTTTTCTCTTGTCATATACTTTTATCAGTCCTTTTGTTTGTCTGTTTTTGTTTGTATATTCATCAATCTTACCTTGGGGCCCATTTGGGCCGAACCTTCTCTTTTATCTTCCCTTTCTTTCCTGTCTCTCTCTTTTTTTTTCCTTTTTCTTTTCTTTTTTCTCTCATTTGGGGGGGAATCCTAATTGCTCAGAAGCATTCCAGGGTGCACCTTGACTACACCATGGTCGATACATCCAGCTATATCCGTTCAGTCATCTCTCACCAAAATGACTAGGAGGAGGAATGCCCAACAGAAGAAAAATACAGAGGATGGACCTTCTGCAACAAAGCTAATGGCTATCAACATAGACAATATGTCAGAAAGAGAATTCAGGCTAACAATTATCCAGGCAATAGCGAGGTCAGAGAAAGCCATGGATGACCAAATGGAATTGATTAGGGCTGAGCTGAAAGTGACCAGACAGGATGTTCACAATGTTAGGGTAGAGCTAAAAGCTAGAAGCTGGTTTTTTGAAAGAATCAATAAGATCGATAAACCATTGGACACACTAATCCAAAAGAAAAGAGAGAAAGCCCAAATTCATAAAATTATGAATGAAAAGGGAGAGATCACAACGAACACCAACGAAGTAGAAACAATCACCAGAAGTTATTATCAACAGTTATATGCCAATAAGCTAAGCAACCTAGAGGAAATGGATGCTTTCCCGGAAAACTATAAACTCCTAAAATTGAACCAAGAAGAGATTGACAACCCGAATAGACTGACATCTAGTAACGAGATTGAAGCAGTGATCAAAAACCTCCCAAAAACAGGAGACCAGGACCTGATGGATTCCCTGGGGAATTCTACCAAACTTTCAAAGAAGAAATAACACCTATTCTCCTGAAGCTGTTTCAAAAAATTGGAAAACTTCCAGACTCTTTCTATGAAGCCAGCATTACCCTGATCCCCAAACCAGGCAAAGATCCTACCAAAAAGGAGAATTTCAGACCAATATCACTGATGAATGTGGATGCTAAAAATCTCAACAAGATCCTAGCAAACAGGATCCAACAGCACATTAAAAAGACTATCCACCATGACCAGGTGGGATTCATTCCTGGGCTACAAGGATGGTTCAACATTCGCAAATCAATCAATGTGATAGAACAAATTAATATGAGAAGAGAGAAGAACCACATGGTCCTCTCAATTGATGCAGAAAAAGTATTTGACAAAATCCAGCATCCGTTCCTGATTAAAACGCTTCAAAGTATAGGGATAGAGGGAACATTCCTGAACTTCATCAAATCTATCTATGAAAGACCCACAGCAAATATCATCCTCAATGGGAAAAAGCTTGCAGCCTTCGCATTGAGATCAGAAACACGACAAGGATGCCCACTATCACCATTCTTGTTCAACATAGTATTAGAAGTCCTAGCAACAGCAATCAGACAACAAAGAGAAATAAAATGTATCCAAATTGGCATGGAAGAAGTCGAACTCTCTCTCTTCGCAGATGACATGATTCTTTAGATGGAAAACCCAAAAGACTCCACCCCAAAACTACTAGAACTCAAACAACAATTCAGCAACGTGGCAGAATACAAAGTCAACGTACAGAAATCAGTGGCTTTCTTATACACTAACAATGAAAATACAAAAACGGAAATTAGAGAATCGATTTCATTTACTATAGTACCAAGAACCAAAAGATAACTGGGAATAAACCTAACGAAAGAGGTAAAGGAACTGTACTCGAGGAACTACAGAACACTCATGAAAGAAATTGAAGAAGACACAAAAAGATGGAAGACCATTCCATGCTCTTGGATCAGAAGAATAAACATTATTAATATGTCTATACTGCCTAGAGCAATCTATACTTTCAATGCCATTCTGATCAAAATTCCACCAGTATTCTTCAAAGAGCTGGAGCAAATAATCCAAAGATTTGGATGGAATCAGAAGAGACCCTGAATCGCTAAGGAAATGTTGAAAAACAAAAATAAAACTGGGGCCATCACGATAGCTGATTTCAAGCTTTACTACAAAGCTGTGATCACCAAGACAGCATGGTACTGGCATAAAAAGAGACACATAGACTAGTGTAACAGAGGAGAGAGCGCAGATATGGACCCTCAACTCTATGGGCAAATAACCTCGACAAAACAAGAAAAATATCCAGTGGAAAAAAGACAGCCTCTTCAATAAATGGTGCTGGGAAAACTGGGCAGCTATATGTAGAAGAATGAAACTCGACCATTCTCTTACACCATACACAAAGATAAACTCAAAATGGATAAAAGACCTCAACGTGAGACAGGAATCCATCAGAATCCTGGAGGAGAACATAGGCAGGAATCTCTTCAATATCAGCCACAGCAACTTCTTTAAAGATATGTCTCCAAAGGCAAAGGAAACAAAAGCAAAAATGGACTTTTGGGACTTCATCAAAATCAAAAGCTTCTGCATAGTAAAGGAAACAGTCAACCAAACAAAGAGGCAACCCACGGAATGGGAGAAGATATTTGCAAATGACAGGACAGACAAAAGGTTGATATCCAGGATCTATAAAGAACCGCTCAAACTCAACACGCACAAAACAGACAATCATATCAAAAAATGGGCAGAAGATCTGAACAGACACTTCTCCAATGAAGACATACAAACGGCTATCAGACACATGAAAAAATGTTCATCATCACTAGCCATTAGGGAGATTCAAATTAAAACCACATTGAGATACCACCTTACACCAGTTAGAATGGCCAAAATTAGCAAGACAGGAAAAAAACACGTGATGGAGGGGATGTGGAGAAAGGGGAACCCTCTTCCGCTGTTGGTGGGAATGCAAGTTGGTGCAGTGTGGAGAACTTTGGAGAACAGTGTGGAGATTCCTCAAGAAATTAAAAAGAGAGCTTCCCTATGACCCTGCAATTGCACTACTGGGTATTTACCCCAAAGATACAGATGTAGTGAAAAGAAGGGCCATCTGTACCCCAATGTTTACAGCAGCAGTGGCCATGGTCTCCAAACGTGGAAAGAACAAAGATGCCCTTCAACGGATGAATGGATAAGGAAGATGTGGTCCATATACACTATGGAGTTCTCCTTTTTGGTAGGGTCTTTGCCTGGTTTGGGGATCAGGGTAATGCTGGCTTCATAGAAGGAGTCTGGAAGTTTTCCTTCTGCTTCAATTTTTTGAAAGAGATTCAGGAGAATAGGTGTTATTTCTTCTTTGAAAGTTTGGTAGAATTCCCCAGGGAATCCGTCAGGTCCTGGGCTCTTGTTTTTTGGGGAGGTGTTTGATCACTGCTTCAATCTCGTTACTAGATATTGGTCTATTTAGGTTGTTGATTTCTTCCTGGTTCAATTTTGGGAGTTTACAGTTTTCCAGGAATGCATCCATTTCATCTAGGTTGCTTAGCTTATTAGAATATAACTGTTGATAATAACTTCTGATGATTGTTTCTACTTCCTTGGTATTAGTTGTGATCTCTCCCTTTTCATTCATAATTTTATGAATTTGGGCTTTCTCTCTTTTCTTTTGGATTAGTGTGGCCAATGGTTTATCAATCTTATTGATTCTTTCAAAAAACCAGCTTCTAGTTTCATTGATACGTTCTACTGTATCTCTGGTTTCTACCTCATTGATCTCAGCTTTAATCTTGATTATTTCCCTTCTTATTGTGGAGTTGGTTTGATTTGTTGTTGATTCTCCAGTTCTTTAAGGTGTAGAGACAGCTGCTGTGTTCTGGATTTTTCAATTTTTTTGAGGGAGGCTTGGATGGCTATATATTTCCCCCTTAGGACCGCCTTTGCTGTATCCCATAGGTTTTGGACCGAAGTGTCTTCCTTCTCATTGGTTTCCATGAATTGTTTCAGTTCTTCTTTGATCTCCTGGTTGATCCAAGCATTCTTAAGCAAGGTGGTCTTTAGCTTCCAGGTGTTTGAGTTCCTTCTGAACTTCTCCTTGTGATTGAGCTCCAGTTTCAAAGCATTGTGATCTGAGAATATGCAGGGAATAATCTCAGTCTTTTGGTATCGGTTGAGTCCTGATTTGTGACCCAGTATGTGGTCTATTCTTGAGAAGGTTCCATGTGCGCTTGAGAAGAATGAGTATTCTGTTGTTTTAGGGTGGAAAGTTCTGTATATACGTATGAAGTCCTTCTGGTCCAATGTGTCATTCAATGCTCTTGTTTCTTTATTGATTTTCTGCTTCGATGATCTGTCTATTTCTGAGAGAGGCGTGTTAAGATCTCCTACTATTAATGTATTCCTATCAGTATGACCCTTTATCTTGATTAATAGTTTTCTTATGTAAGTGGCTGCTCCCATATTGGGGGCATAGATATTTACAATTGTTAGAACATCTTGGTGGATAGTCCCTTTAAGAATGATGTAGTGTCCTTCTGTATCTCTGACTACAGTCTTTAGTTTAACATCTAATTTATCTGATATGAAAATCACTACCCCAGCCTTCTTTTGAGGCCCACTGGCATGAAAGATGCTTCTATGCCTCCATCAGAAAGGATGAATACCCAACTTTTGTAGCAACATGGATGGGACTGGAAGAGATTATGCTGAGTGAAATAAGTCAAGCAGAGAGAGTCAATTATCATATGGTTTCACTTATTTGTGGAGCATAACAAATAGCATGGAGGACAAGGGGAGTTAGAGAGGAGAAGGGAATTGAGGGAAATTGGAAGGGGAGGTGAACCATGAGAGACTATGGACTCTGAAAATCAATCTGAGGATTTTGAAGAGGTGGGGGGTGGGAGGTTGGGGGAACCAGGTGGTGGGCATTGGAAAGGACACGGATTGCATGGAGCACTGGGTGTGGTGCAAAAATAATGAATATTGTTATGCTGAAAAAATAAAAAAAATTATTAAAAAAAAAAACACTATCATTTAAAATCTTTGGGATGTAGCAAAAGCAGTTCTAGGAGGAAAGTTTATAGCAATAAAGGCCCACTTCAAGAAATGAGGATAAACTCAATCTAAACTTACACATACAGGAACTAAAAAGGAGTAACAAACAAAGTCCAAATTTAGTAAAAGGAAGGAAATAACAAAGATTAGCGAGGATATAAGAGGACATAAATGAGAGGTTAAAAAAATTAGAAACTATCAATGAGACTAAGAGATGATTCTTTGAAAAGAGAAACAAAATGCATAAACCTTTAGCCTGACTAATCAAGAAAAAGAGAGAGAGAACTTGAATAAATAAAATCAGAAATAAAAGAAAGTTACATCTAACACCACAGAAATACATTTCAAAGCACAGTAGAGTAAATAAATATCAACAACAGCTTAAGAATAAGCGACAGAAAGACAGAAAGAAACCACTCAACACAGCTTTGACAGAAACTAACACAGGAAATATAATGGGCTTGTTTTTTGTTTTTTCATTTCTATTTCCTAGCAAATATTTTTTTGTTTCCAATTTCTATTTAAATTCCAATTAGTTAACATATGGTGTAAAATTAGTTTCAGGTATAGAATTTAGCGATTCATCCCTTCCATTCAATGCTCAGTGCTTACCACAAGCTCCCTCCTTAATCTCCATCACCAATTTAACCCATCTACCTCCCCTCCAGTAACCTTTACTTCATTCTCTATAGTTAACAGTCTGTTTTCTGCCTCTCTTTTTCCCCTCTATGTTCTTCATTTCTTAAATTCCACATATCAGTGAACTCATATATGGTATTTGTCTTTCTCAACTGACTTATTTTGCTTAGCATCATACTCTCTAGCTCCATCTACATCCTTGCAAATGGCAAGATTTCATTCATTTTTATGGTTGCTCTTGTTGTTAAAACAAACATTAAGCTATCAAACTCGTACATATTTCCAAACTCCAACCCTCACTTTAGTGCTCTCCATTACAACAAATTCTGTGTAACAGGAAATGCCAAAAGCCAGAGTATTAAGTGGTAACTCACTCTGGTAACTAAAATACAATTTATGTATTGTCTTTCTTGTTTTGAGAAGACAAAGTAGCCTTTCAAAAAAAAATATTAAGAAGCAATGTTAACAGAATATATTTGTTGGAACAATGCAAAGAGGACATGAAAAAGCTTCCAAGACTTGCATCTTTAGTACACTCACACTTCTGGCCATATGGTTGATACTTCCTAAGGTCATGACACAGGCTAACTGAGTAAATTTTCGTCCACAGCCATGGCCACGGCAAAGTCCACCCTTGATGAGCCCCTGATGAGAGGCAAAAGAAGGCATGATCTCCGAGAGTTGCTGACTGAAGTAGGACTGGCACTTGAGTACTGGTTGCCTAAGCTGCAGGAACAACTAGATATGGCCTGTGCTCAGGCCTTACAACACCTCGAAGAAAAAGACATCCAGAACCTCAAATCCCAAGCACGACATTCCTGGGAGGAAAGAGCCCTGGAGAAACTTCTTGTACTGTCACACTCAAATAGTCTTTCAGAGTCACAGGAGTCTCAGTTGGAAAAGAGAAAGAAAATGCAGAAGCAGACAAAGCAGTCACTGCAGGAGCTAAGAGACTTGCCGTCAGAAGGGAGGCAGCAACAGGATGAAGCAGTGAGGAAAAGAGAGGCAGAGCTGAGGCAGGCAATGGAGAGCCCTGAAGAATACTGGCCATCTCCCCAAAAGTCCCTAAAAGAGGTCATGGAAAACAATGAGAAACAACTCAACCTCGTGGAGGGGATACTGTCTCACAGGCAAAATCTCCCAGATAGAGATCTGCTGAGATGGGCATCTGGAGGGTTGGCCCTGCAGGGAATTTACAAAACCAGAGACCAAAGGGGTCTGATAGAGACGAGAGAGGAACTACTCGGCGTCCCAAATGAGTTCTCACTCTATGGCCCTGAGCAGGGCACACGGATGGAAACAAAGGAGTTTACATCTTCTCAAGCAGAAGCCATGTTCACCCAGACTATAGAGAAGCTAGGCTTCAGTGCAACTACTGCAGCCAAGGGTGAAGGTTGGGGATTTAGCCTGGAATCTAGTGTAGATCACAGCAAACATTCAGAATCTAAGAAAACCCAACAATCACATTCTGAGCACTCTTATTTTTGCTCAACCAAGTTCAGCTATATCCCACTGGCTTCCTGCCGCTTTCCCATTGATCAGCTCCAGTTATCCAAGGCTGCTCTGCAAGAATTGAAATGCATTGAAGACCTTCTGGGTCAGTGTACAGGCCCAGACAGATTCTTCTTACTGAAGTCCAGGACAGAGGCCTTCTTCAATAGGTTTGGTTCTCATGCTAATCAGGGCCCTCTGCACCTGGGAGGAATCTACTGGTGGAAAGCCATTTCAGAGGGTTTCCAAAGTGAGCAACTGGCAGAAGTGAAACAGCAGTCAGCAGAGGCCCTGGATATTTATGTAAGGGGCAGCTACAGTGGCTTTGGAATGCAAGTTGCTGCAAGTGTGGACATGACAGACTCTCGTTCAAAAATGAACTCTCAGAACACAAACTTCCAAAACCTCCAAACACAAATCCAGTTATCTGTGGCCCAGACAGGTGGCCCACCAGAAGCAAATGGCCTTTTCCAGTGGAAAGCTGGCCTAGTTGCCAGTAATCAAACCTGGTGTGTCATTGACCGGGGAATTCAACTGGTGCCCATTTGGGACATCATCAGCTCCAGCCACAGAAGTGATTTTAAGAATCCATTTCAGGTAGCTGACTTCCTGATAGAATGCTATACTGCTCTGACTGGCCTGACTACCCAGATCCAGAGTGGAGAGGAATTACTCAGTATTGTGAAGGAGGCTAGGGTTTTCCTAGAGGATGTGAAATCCTGGGAGGTATCTAATCCTGAAGAGCAGCTTAAAAAACTGATAAATTTCATGCAAATGTTGAGTCAAAAAACAAAAGGTTATGACACTTGGATTAACATATGCCTCACAGATGGGGACCTACAGAATTTTCTGGTAAACACTGTTAACTTTTGCAAAAGATCTTCCAGTTATAAAACAGAATTTATTAAATCTCAGTTGCGCAGCCTTTTGGATCCTCACATTTATAGTGTGACAAGCTTTCCTCAGGCTCAATCCATCATGCAGTGGATCTTCTCATCAGAGCTGGAGCAGAAGCACGTCAACATCTCTGAATTTTCTGAATTAATTAAAATCTTGACAGAAGCCAAAAATGACTTCATGGAAGCAAAGGCCAAAAATGAGACCCCAGAAATAGTGGAAGAAGCACAAAGAAAGGCCACTTATGAGGTCAGCCAGTCTCTACGATGCTTCTTGAATTACCTGCGAGAAACAGAGCGGGCAGACGTACAGCTCTTGCTACTTTCTGTTGCAGTGGGTGCAGGTTATCACATGGTAAACAGTACTTTTCAGTATCTTCTGGGATGTGAGGAGCTGAACTTCCTGCTGCAGGAAATGCAAACTGCCTATGATAAATACCAGAATCTCAAAAATCTTTGCAGCTACAGGGCTCAGGCATTCCTGCTGCTCACAGGTCTGACAGCCACTGTTGGAGTTACAGCTCTTTCTCCAAAGGAGAAAACACAACGCTTGACACTTCTAAGACAGCACATGGGACAATTCTTGTCTAAAGAAGTTGAACATGTCCTCACCAAACCTGGAGCACATCATGATTGGGAAAACCTAGAGAAAGACTTGAGATTGCTCATTGATGGGAATTATGAAGCCACCTTGCCTTCATTGCAAATAGATGATGTGAGAAAATATTTGCAAAGTATCTTCCCTGAAAAGGAACCGCCTCATGAACCACATGATAGTGAAAGCAACAAATTGGAGGCCATAGAAAATGAAGCCTTCTTAGAATTACTCCAGCGTCTAGGCCTGGAACACTACTACCCAAAAAGGATGAGCAGAGCTGCCTTCCACCTGATCCACAAGACTTCTGTGTATAACACCCAGCCCAGGTCTGACCAGGAGCTTCCCTTCTACTTCCTGCAGAAGCTATTAATGCTGGATTATGGGCTGAGATACCTGGTCTTCAAAGACGATGGAAACACAGAGCAGCAAGTCTATCCAAGTGCCTCAAATCAGAAAAATGAGGCTTTTGATCCATATGAAGACATATTTGAAGAGAGTGATAGTCCCGCTAACTCTTCAGCCACTCATCCCAGGTCCCATGTTCACCCTATGGATATTCAGATGGCAGTTCTTCACTGTACAGATGATTATGCCAGACAATATATTCTGTCCAAACTTGCCATTTGTCAGTTTGCCCTCCCACTGCTTGTACCTAATCCCTGCAATTCTCAGATTGAATTCTCTCTCTGGTCTCTCAGCCAAATTAGGAGAAGCTGGCGGCAAGCAGGGAAATCGTCAAAAGAGAAGAACAATTACAACAATCAGCAGATGTGTCGTGTCCCTACTCCCATTGTGTCCTTTATTAGAGTTGGAAAGGACTTCTCTGCTTCCAAATCTCAGATCATGAACTGTCTACTCAGTAAACGTAAATATGATATCTTTTTTCATCGGCATTGCAGGGGGAGCAGCAAAGACTGTCTCTTGATGGAGGGTGTAGTAGAAATCTGCTGGTATTGTCCTGGGGGGGAAGATGAGGACAGCTTTGACAAATGTTTGACCTTCACCAATCTTCATGGAGATGCCAAGGGCCATGAGAAGCAGCTCGCCTTCCTGCAGGAGATCTCTTCCGTCATTGTGGTGCTCATGGCAACTTCTGAAGACAATACAGAGAACCGAAAACTTGTCCGTGGCCTGTGTCAACTACCAAAACCTTTGATCTTTTTGCTTGATAACAAAGAAAAAGCCATGGCCAGTACTTCTTGCCAAAGAGTGAGAATTGGGATCAGGAATCGAAATGAGGCAGAATTAACAGAGGAGCTCAAAACCACAATCAGAGATTTGCTAGAGCTCTCTCACACTGCTTTTAGCTTAGAGGACTGTGCCCAGATTGCACGCAGGCAAGGATTTCTTATTGATGAAGACCAGAGTGACTGCAAGGCAACCAAAGAGGAGGCAGAGATTCTCATGGCCCTACTAGGAGACATGCCGATATCTCAGATGAAGAAAAAATTACTACCCCTTCAGGGACAACTGTGGCATCTTTGGTGTAAGAAGGACAAAGAACTCTATCATCTGAGGGAAAAGGGAAATCAGAGTATTGAACAACACAAGAGTGAAATCGAGGCAGAGAAACAAAGAATACGGAGTCAACAATTGAACAAAGCCTTTCCTCCCAATGACTTCATGCATTCTATCCTTAAAATTATCCAAAAACATTCAAGAATTCATAACAACCTCTACTTCTTACAGTGGCTGAGTGTGTTTTTGGAAAACCTGACTGCAGATCACTTGGAAAAACTGAATGAAAAGAAAAAGGCTTTGTGCTCCCAGGTACAAAGAGGAAAACAAAAGGTACCAGAGAATGCCTCCCTAAAACAGTGGCAAAATAATATAGAAGCTATTTCTGCAGAGATTAGTGACTGCACCTTGGGAATTGAGCAGATTCTCAGAGAAATAGGCCAGATGTATGAAGCTCTGGACGAAATTTTTTCCACCAAAGATATGCTTTTTCTCTCCCTTCCCCAGATTGTTGCAGATCTAATGATATCTGGTGTTCCTATTGAGCTGATGGATGGGGATGCTTCATATGTGCCCCTAAAGTGGATAGCAGCTATTTTCGACAAGGTCTCTGAGAAACTTGGAGACAAACGGCTGTTTGTTCTCTCTGTCCTTGGCCTGCAGAGCTCAGGGAAGTCCACCCTGCTGAATGCCCTTTTCGGGCTACAGTTCACTGTCAGTGCTGGGACGTGTACCCGGGGGGCCTACATGCAGCTCCTGAAGGTGGAGGAGACGTTCGCAGAGGAACTTGGGTTTGACTTTGTGCTTGTTGTGGACACAGAAGGACTTCGGGCCCCAGAACTCAGCAACAAATCCCAGAAGCGTGACAATGAGTTGGCAACCTTTGTGATTGGCCTTGGAAACTTGACTCTGATCAATATTTTTGGGGAAAATCCATCAGAAATGCAAGATATTCTACAAATCGTTGTCCAAGCCTTTCTGAGGATGAAACAAATAAAAATCTCCCCAAGTTGCCTTTTTATCCATCAGAATGTGGAAGAAGTTACAGCTAAAGACCAAACCATGGAAGGACGAAGGCGGCTAGAACAGAGACTAGATGTAATGGCAGCAACAGCAGCTGAACAGGAACAGTGCTCAGAGGTAACCTGCTTTAGTGATGTCATTAGGTTTGATGTCAATACTCACGTCTACTACTTTGCTCACCTCTGGGATGGCAATCCTCCAATGGCCCCTCCCAATCCTCGCTACAGCCGCAATGTCCAGGAACTGAAAAGCAGAATTCTTCTGACAGCCAAACAAGAATGTAAGGGAGGCATCATGAAGATATCAGATATAAAATTCCGAGTTCAAGATTTGTGGAGAGCCCTGGTGTGTGAGAACTTTATTTTCAGTTTTAGGAACACACGAGAAGTCATGGCCATGAGCAAACTAGAAACCATGTATAACTCCTGGACCTGGGAGCTGAGGATTCATGTACTGGGCTTGCAGAACAAGCTGACCAACCAGATTCAGAATGGACAAGTCCAGACATTCAAAGGAAGCATACTCGAGTCTCCAGTCACAGAAAAATATAAAACCATCAAGCAAGAACTTGAAAAATATTTTAATGAAGATCCAGATAGTGAAATACTGATTCAGTGGAAAGCTAATTTTGAAAATAAGCTGCTACAGCTTAAAGAGGCACTCATTTCAGACACCCAAAAAAAAGTTGATGAACTTATTAGTTTTAAGAAAAGTCAAGAAAAATTGGACAAGAAAACGTCATGTTATGAAAAGGAATTATTAGAAAAAAGCCGAAAGTGGGCTTTAACTATAAAAGGCACAGAACTGAGTGAGGAACAACTACATGAGACGTTCAATCAGCTTTGGGGAACATGGGTCTATGCTGTGTCCTCAACTCCACCTCCAGTCACAGAGCCTCCCATTGATGTGGATTCTGAAAACATCCTTTTGGAGTATTTCAAAAAGGAGACAAATATTATAGACAAAGTAACGAGAAAAACCAGAGAAAAGTTTCAAGTCAAACATGATGAACATGTCCAAATGAACAAGAAATTTTACCTAATTGAAAGGCAATTAGAGGACCGTGATAAAAAGTCTATAGATATGACTACCAACCGCATTGTTTCAAGATTTACTGAAATGATAGAAAACATTCAGAAGCAAGAGCATGATTACAATCCAAGTTATTTCCACGAAATCCTGAGAATAATAGATGAGGAAGTGAAATCTGCACCTACCAAGGGAAGATATACATTTACAAGTAAATACGAAATGGACTTATCTTTGTGTTTATTCCAAAAAGCATCAGAAAATTTTAGGGAGATGCACAAGGCATTCAAGAATGGAAATGATCCTGTAAACTACCTGAAAAGCAAGAAAGAGGATTTCTTCATGAGTTTTAAAATCTCGTGTCAAGGAGCAACCTCAGTCAAAACATTTGTTGATTTTCTGTGGCAGAAACTCACTCCTGCTATCTCCAACACCATATGGGAAAAAATGGCCCCCAGAATTGCTGGGGACATACGATCTACTTGCCCCGCTTTCAACGGAAACAGGGCTAACCTGGAGAAACATATTCTCATCTCTCTGGCTGAAGAAGAAAATTTTGATAATTACTGGAGTTACCTTCATAATTCAAAATCATTTTTTAAGAATTACATTAAAAAGCATATTGAAACATATTGTTCAGACCAGGGAAGTGAAAAAATAAGGACTTTCTTAAAAATAAGTTTAGATGATATCAAGAATGCCATCCTCTCAGCTATTCATGAACCCATAATAAGAGCTAAAGATAGAAGCAGCACTGTGTCTGAGTGGCTGGATGTGTTCTGTGATCAACTGGGGAGTAATCTGATCTTCCCACGAAAAGATCTGATAAGCATTGAACACCAGGAGATAAAAGATATTGAATTTCTCAAAGAAGCTATGAGTGAAGCTTTGGATCCCACAATGAAGAGAGTAGAACAGAACTGTTTGACTGTTTCGGTACAAGAAATGGTTCCGCGAATTGAGAAAATGCTCTCTGAACATCTCTGTGGCTGCTGGAAGCGGTGTCCTTTTTGTGGAGCAATTTGTACAAACACAATCCCTACACATGAAGGAGACCACAGTGTTCCCTTCCACCGTCCTCAGGTTGTCAATGGAATCTGTTTTTATGAAACCGATGACTTTGTTATTGATTGCTGTACTAATTTGGTAGCAAGTGATCTTTTATTGGTTTTGAGAGATGACCGGAAAATCCCATATAAGAACTATTGCCAGGCAGGAGGAGACGATGCCACGTGGAGCATCACCCCAGACTCATCCACCCAGCCATACTGGAAATGGTTTGTCTCTCACTTCAGATCAAACCTAGAAGCAATGTATCAGGGAAAATTTAAAAACAAAGGTAAAATCCCTGATGCATGGGCCCAAATCAAAAAGCAGGATGTACTTGATGACTTGAAAAAACAGTAAGATTCAATGACCACAAAACAGCCCCAGTATCTGAACAAAAGAGTCCTTAACTGGGGACTTGGACAATCCTAAAACACCTTCTCCTCACAAAAGGAATCCTCATTATTTCTTTTTTTCAAATGAAAAATCTAAAAATAAGTCAACTAACATTTTAAGAGTTGAAGATTCCCTGTGAAAAGACTTCATTCTTCTTTGCTTCAATTCATTTTGGTTTAAAAAACAATTACTAAAATATATGAATACAAATAAAATCAAATAAAATCCATTTAAAGTATCCACTGAAAATTTTAAACTATTATTCAGAATGTTTATATTTTGAAATATAGACTGTTACATAAAGTCTCAGAGAAGTCATTTTCATAGAAGGAAATCAGAACCATTGCAGCCTGCTATAAATTACTATAGAATAAATATCTGGATATTTCAACCAATATACAGTTCTTGACTGTAAGCTACCAATAACCTTTTTTTTTAATCCTCTGAAATCCTCAAAAAAAATTGTGAGTAAAAACTTACTAATCTTCAAATGGAACAATGTTAGTGGAAATTTATGATCCCTGAACATAGCAATACTTAGGCATATTCTCTTCTGGAGAAGAATAAATAGGGACTTCACTGTAATAAAGTCTGCATCAATTCAAGAAATGTTGTCAAGCAAATAGGGAAAAGAGAAATGAAATAACTGTTTTTCTCATTTAATCATTAGCCTCCCCTTCTCTGGCATCTTGCCAATACATGTGTTTAAAAAGAAAGAAAAGAAAAGAAAATAGAAAAGAGAAGAAAAGAAAAATGGTTCACAAGACCTTGGGTATTCACAGCTCAGTGCTATATACAAGTCTGAGAAAGACTGGCTTTGGAACATGATTTATGACCAGTAAAAGAAGTCATTTTAATCAAGGCTGTGGACAAGGTCAAATGTGATGAACCCATTAATGATTTAAAAAAAAAAAAAACTATTCCTTCAAGAATAAAATATTAAAAAAGTATACAGTTTTTAGGTTCTTATATTTTTAAGGAAAAATTTTAATATATTCAAATGTAAGGAAATACTTATCTCCAGATCACACACCTTTGTAACTACTCACATTATTTAAGGCATAGAGTCACGATCAGAATAAAAATAAAAATGAAGAGCACTCTGAAGCCAACTAAGGACCAGAGCGGGGAAAGAAAGTGCCATTCTGCAAACCTACACCTTCTGAAAGATGGCTTACATGAGGTTCTCAAAGCTGATGATCTAAAGGAATCCTGATACAAAGAAGAAAATCTATGTCAGACATATGGGCGTCCATTGGCTTGCATTTACAAATACAGTCTGCCCTTCCATAGACAGTGAAAACAAACAGTACACAGAACCACAGTAAGGACTAGAATCTTCAGTTAGGAGAGAGGAGTAATGTAATGACTCTATTGTCTTTGTTTCTCCTAAGGGTTTCAAGAATACTCTCAAAGTCAGGTAAATTGACCTATGTCTTCAGCAGAAATCCTGGAACAGGAAAATTTAAAGGAAACAGATATTCTTGAACAGTACAGTTTTCCTTTTGTCCTCCGGGAAATCGTCTCAGTAAGAGCTGGAAAGACCTCAGGGCACCTTAGTGGCTCATTTGGTTGGGCGTTGTCCTTTGGCTTTGGTTCTGATCCCAGGGTCCTGACATGAAGCCCTGTGTGCTCCCTGTTCAACGGGGTGTCTGCTTCTCCCTCTCCCTCTGCCCTTCCCATGTTCATGCTTTCACTCGCTATCTTTCAAGTAAATAAAATCTGAAGCTAAAAAAAAAAAAAGAGTTGGAAGGACCTGCTAATATAAAGTTGAAATAGTAATGGAAACAGAACCCCTGCATGGTACCTGTCTCTCTCACATCACTGTATGCTCAAAAACTGCAATGTGCAATTAACACTTGTTGAATGTTTTTTGTATTTGTTTAATGAATCCAAAATGGCTTTTCACTAAGTAATATATTTCATGTATTAATTGGATATTCAAGCCAAAATTGTTGTGCATAAATAAAAAAGACAAATTCTGCAGGCATTGAAGCAGTGTGATTATTCAATGAGATTCAGAGACTGTGCTCAAGAGACTCCAAATAAACTGGCAAGAAGTAAATTGGGATAGAGAAAAGATGACCATGTAGGAATGAGGCTCTGTGATAGTAGTAGAGACAGTAAAGATGGAGTCAGGATTAAAGAGATTACAGTGTCAGCAGGTGGGGGGCTTGGGGGGGGAGTGTGTGGGGGCGGCGGATTTCAGAAACTATGGAATAGGGAGGAAGAGTCAGTAGGAATGACAATCACAGGATCATCAAGAGTAGAAGACCCTAGAACCAGCTGTAGGTCCTGGATTAGAAGTGGCCAGAGTTCTAAGGTCAGTAGAGGTAAAATTCACTTGGTTAGTGGATTAAGTCTCTCAGAGTCACTGAAAGCGGGAACATGGAAACACAGGAATTCGAGGTCACCACATCACTTGATTTAAGGGACTTTTGGAGTAAGTTAAGCAAGACAGCCCAAGTGTAATGGGAAAGAAGGGGTCACAAGGCCTATAGTAATGGGGCTAGGAGAGTGACGGATTATTTTTTTTTTAAGATTTTATTTTCCAGAGAGAGAGCACAAGCAGGGGTAGCAGCACGCAGAGAGAAAAGCAGGTTGCCCACTAAGCAAGGGGCCTGACATGGGACCCAGGACTCTGGGACCATGACCCAAGTCAAAGGCAGATGCTTCATCAACTGAGCCACCCAGGCATTCCGAGAGTGATGGACTCTACAGCAAGATCGAAACACATGAATAAGATGTGAGCTATATATTTTTTAAGTTTTTATTTATTTTTGAACAGAGAGAGCCAGAGCGGGAACACAAGTACAGAGGTTGGGAGAGGGAGAAGCAGCCTTCCCACGGAGCAGGGAGCCTAATGTGGGACTAGATCTCTGGACTCTGGGATCATGACCTAAGCTGAAATCAGGAGTTGGATGCTCCACCAACTGAGCCACACAGGCACCCCTAAGGGAAAGGTAACTTAAGGTGAGGGAATAAATTAGTAGGCTTAAGAAACGTTTTGAGAGTTAAGGAGTGCCAGCTTGCACGTGTAATTAAGAACGGAAACTCAGAAGTCAGACTGCTTGGTCTCAAACCATTGCCTAGCTATATGACTGTGAATGAGTTCCTCAACCTGTCTCTGCTTTTTTTTTTTTTAAACATTTTTATTTATTTATTTGACAGAGAGAGATCACAGTTGACAGAGAGGCAGGCAGAGAGAGAGAGAGAGAGAGAGGGAAGCAGGCTCCCTGCTGAGCAGAGAGCCCGATGCGGGACTCGATCCCAGGACCCCGAGATCATGACCTGAGCCGAAGGCAGCGGCTTAACCCACTGAGCCACCCAGGCGCCCCACCCTGTCTCTGCTTTATTTTCGTCATCTATAAAATGGTGCCAGCTCACAGAGTGATGACAATTACCTCAGATAACACATATGCCTTGCACAGAGTACATGCTCCAATAATGTTAGATGGTAGTAGTAGCAGCAGCAATAGCAACAAAAGTCATGTTAATAGAATTGCAGTAATTATGAACATGATTATTATTATTGCTATTACACTAAAATGTAGTTACACCTGCACCCTATTCTCAACTGTAAGTTCCTGAAGAAGACACTCCATGTCTTGCTCATTTCCATATATTCAGTATCTAGAATGGTATTTACCCCAGTAGAGGTGATGATAATGCCTCTTAAATGCAATGGACAAGTATACTAGATATTGCAGGTGAAGGTGATGACAGGTGGAAGGAAAAGAAAGTAAAGATGGTTCTAATATTTCCAACAGTGATAATGCAGCTAAATTAACTAAAGGTCACCAGTGGCCTCAATTTGACTAAATCCATTTTCTTTTACTCTCAAACTTCCTATTTAGCTTACCAACAAAATCTTATCACTCTCTCAACCCGAAACACTCTGTGCACTTGGATTTGAGAATACTGCACTCATGCTTTTCCTCCTCTGCTCACTCGATTTTACTGGTTCCTTCACTACCATTAAAATGCTCAATGCCAGCACACCCCAAGGGCTTAATCTTTGGTCTTCCTTCTATTTCTAGACTCTCTCTCCCTCTTAATGTGTCACCTGTCCCCAAGGCATTAAATACAACAAATACATTGAAAACTCCTAATATCTATGCCTAACCCACACCTCTCTCCAAATGTCAAACTGCTGCATACTTAACAGTTGCACTTGAAGGTCTTAAAGACATCTCCAGCTGAACATGCTCAAAACTGGGTTCTCACTACCCCCTCACTCAAAACCTGCTCTGCCCACAGCCTTCCCCATCTCATTTAAAGAGAAATCCATTGTGTCAATCCCCTAGGCCAGAAAATACTCTAAATCATGCATAATTCCTCTCACCTCTCTCATTCATTGGTAAATCCTGTGGAATCTACTTTTAAAATATACTCAGATCCAATCAGTTACCACCACTCCCCCGAAGGCACTGAGGCTCAATAGCCTCCTAATGGACGGCCACATATATAGACTATTCTCAAGAAGGCAGTCAGAAAGCTTTCTTAAAAATTTATGCTAGATCGTTTCAATCTTTTGCTCAAAACCCTGAAATAGCTCCATTCCTCATTCAGTGTGAAAGTTGCAAAGTCATCAAGAGTCATCAAAGTCACAAAGTCACAAGCCTTTGTGATGTGTCCCCTAGTTACCATTCTGATCTACTCTCCTACTTCTATCCCCTTGGTCACTCATTCCAACCGTACCGTTGACTGTTCCTCAAACATTCATTGTTGTCCCTACCTCATGACCTTGGCTGTAGCTCTTACCTCTACCTGGGGGAATATTCTTCCCCCAGATATCCCTTATACTCCCAAATACTTCTAAGTCTTTGTTGATACTTCATTTTATGCATGAGACCTTTCCCTGACCACCTACTTTATAATGCAGTCTACACCCCTACTCACCTCTGCTGTCCAGGTCCTTACATATGACTGCTTGTTTGCTTCTAAACTTACCCTTTTCTGGATTCTATCATATACTCCTTTACTATTTTATTGTTTATCGTCTAGAATATAAAGTCCATAAGAGCAAAACATCTCTTTTGCTCACTGTGCTATCCCTGACACCTCACACACCATATATCTAGATTAGTATAGGTACACAGTAAATATTGCTGGGTGAATAAACGAGTGAATGTCTATTTATAAATGAACAGGTGTTTGTTTGTTTGTTTGTTTGTTTGTTTTCGTGTGAATTTAGATTACTCTTTGGGGCTCCCTGCTTTCAACCTAAAGAACTTCCTTTATCATTTCTTATAAGGTGTATCTGCTAGCAATAGAGTCTCTCAATGTTTGCTTACCTGGAAATGTACTTTGCCTTCATTTATTTAAAGACAGTTTTTACGGATGTAAGATTCTTGATGAACACCTTTTTCTCTTCTAGCACTTTGAACATACCATCCCACTGCCTTCTGGCCTTCACAGGTTCTGGTTAAGAAGTTGGCTGCTGGGGTGCCTGGGTGGCTCAGTGGGTTAAAGCCTCTGCCTTTGGCTCAGGTCATGATCCCAGGGTCCCTGGATTGAGCCCCTCATCGGGCTCTCTGCTCTGCGGAGAGCCTGCTTCCTCCTCTCTCTCTGCCTGCCTCTCTGCCTACTTGTGATCTCTATCTGTCAAATAAATAAATTTAAAAAAAAAAGAAGTTGGCTGGTAATCTTATTCGGGTTCCCTTGTATAAGTCATTTTTCTCTTGTTGGCCTTCCAAATTTCCTTGTCCCTTTTAGTTTTCAGCATTTTTACTATTTGTAAATCTATTTGTGGATCTCTTTCCATTTATTCTACATAGAATTCATTTAGTTCTTGGATGTGTAGATAAGTGCTTATGGATAAATAGGAAAGTTTTCAAATTTATTTATAAGCATATTTCTTCAAATATTTTTTCTGCTCCTCTTCTTTCCTCCTGGTAACTCCGTTACTTAAATGTTGTTATCCTTAATGTGTCCCACATTTTCCTGAGGTTCTGGTCACATTTCTTCATCCTTCATCTGTTCTCAGATTATGCATAATTGGATTATCTCTATCCATTTAACTTCAAGTTTGCTCATTCCTTCTTTTGCCATTCAAATCTACTCTTGAGCTCCTTTAGTGAATTTTTCATTTCAGCTATGTTATCCCTTATCCACAGGGGATACACTCTGACCCCCATAGTGGAGGCCTGATGCCACAGATAGTACCAAATACCATATATACTGTGTTTTCTCCTATACATAATGGCTACAATAGAGTCCAACTTATAAATTAGGCACAGTAGGAAATTACCAACAATAATTAATAATAAAATAGAACAATTACAATATGCTATAATAAAAGTTATGTGAACGTGCTCTCTCTTTCTCTCTCTGAAAATATCTTATTTTACTGTATGCACCTCCTTCTTCTTATGATGATATGAAATGACAAAACGCCAGTGGTGAGATGAAGTGAGGTGAATGACACAAACACTGTGACTTATATTACGTTACTACGGACATTCTTTTGATATGTCAGAAAGAGTATCCTCTGCTTGCAGAACATGGTTGGTTACAGGTAACTGAAACCACAGAAAGCAAATCACAGATAAGGGGGAGATTACTCTATCATACTTTTTAACTCTAGAATTTCCATGTTTTTTAATAACTTCACTTTACTGATATCACTTTACTGATATTCGTCATTTGATGTGACACTGTCATCATACTGTATTTCTCTAATCCTGATTTTCTTTAGTTCTTTGAACATTTTGTAATGGCTGCTTTGAGGTTTTCTGCTCTACTTCTAATATCTCATCACTCTCACAGGCAGTTTCTATTGCCTGCTTTCTTCCTGATGTATGAGTCATACTTTCCTGCCTTTTTGAACATCTTGTAATTTGTTGTTGCAAACTGGACATTTTCGATAATACATGACAGCAACTGTGGCTACTGGTCCCCTTTATGGGTCTTGTGATTATCTGCTTATGCTTAGTGACTGGCTGGATTATTTTCATGAAGTCTCTACGCTCCTCCCCCAACTCTGCCCTCGTGCAGTGGAATGCCTCTGATGTTCTTCCTCAGAGAATGCAGCCACGGATACAAACAGTTACCCTGGGGTGACTGGTTTTAGCAGGGCTCTATGTGTCTCTTCCTCTGATCCATTAAGGTTTCCACATCCTTCAGTAGAACATCCAACTGGGCTCCACTAACTCCTGTAAGACTGCTCCATTATTTTCAGTAGTACCCTGGGGCACAAGTTGCTTCATAGACTGGTCCAATAATCTGTGTGCAGGGTTAGTTTTTAAGGCCAATCTTTAAGGGTTTTTCTGACCCCAGCATGAGTCTTCCTAATGGTCTCTTTCCCTGATTCTGCCTGGCAAACTACCTGGCCTCTGGTATAACATGTTGTTGTCATAGAGTTATCAGCCTTCCCTTATTTGCTTACTATAAAAAACTCCATTATTTTATCAAGAGCACCCTTAGGATTTTTACTTCCCCTACATTCTTTCAAATAAAATCTGTTCTTTAGGGGAGAGCTTCAGGGTTCTCTGTTCTTATGAATTGCCTTTTCACCAGGAAAAATCTGTGAGCCACTTACAGGCACTGAGCAAGAACCTCAGCCTCTAGACTTTTTGGCTTGCCTTTCACGATGCTGAGTATCTGCCCTACAAGTGAGCTGAAGCAATGAAGACTGTGGCCCCAATATTTTTAGGCTGCCATCCCAGTAGTAGGACTTCACACTTATGTGTGGGGCTCCTTGGAAGAAAGGAGCCCCAATTTCTCAGGATCACTCTCTTGCAAATTAGGCACTACAACTCACAGTTGGAAGAGATGAGAAATCCTGATCACCTGCCCCTCCAGGTAAAATAGCCCACCCCTTCACTGGGAGCTGAATGAAGAGAGAGCCCCATCTTCTTATCCACAGTGGAAGGAAGGAACTGATCATGGATCATGACATAGACTCTTTTCCTGTTCTGACCAATTTTAATAGATTTTCCTGAATAAATAATCCCTCATTTGCTGTATGGTCTTAATACAATTTCTGGAAACTTTCATTGGTTGATTTTTTATTTCTTTTGAAGACTCTATTTATTTGATAGGGAAAGAGTGAGCATGCACAAGCAAGGGATAGTGGCAAGGGAGAGGGAGAAGCAGGCTACCCATTCAGCTGGGAGCCTGATGTGGGGCTCAATCCCAGGGGCCCAGGATCTGGACCCAATGCAAAGACAGACACTTAACAGACTGAGGCACCCACGTGTCCCCAATGGTTGATTTTTTAAATAATTTTTACCAGTCATGCTGTTTCACTGAGGAATGGATCCATGAAGCTCCTCACACTGCCATTTCAGAAGTAGAACTCCTTAAACACAAGAAGGAACCTCTTTGGCCTCAGATATAGCAACTTCTTACTACACAAGTCTCTGGAGGGAAGGTGTAGAAAAGCAAGAATGAACTATTGGGACTTCATCAAGATAAAAAGCTTCTGCACAGCAAATGGAACAATCACCAAAACTAAAAGGCAGCCTGTGGAATGGGAGAAGATATCTGCAAATGACATATCTGATAAAGACTTAGTATCCAAAAGCTGTAAAGAACTGATCAAACACCCAGAAAACAAATAATCCAGTTAAGAAACAGGCAGAGGGCATGAATAGATATTTTTCCAAAGACAACATCCAGATGGCTAACAGGCACATGAAAAGATGTTCAACATCACTCATCATCAGGGAAATACAAATCAAAATTACAATAAGCTATCACCTCATACCTGTCAGAATGGCTACAACCAAGATCCCAAGAAACAACAAATGCTGGTGAGGATGTGAAGAAAGAGGAACCCTCCTGCACTGTTGGGAGGAATGCAAATTGGTGTGGCTGCTCTGGAAAACAGTATGGAGGTGCCTCAAAAAGTTAAAATAGAACTACCTTACAACCCAGCAATTGCACTACTAGGTATTTACTCAAAGGATACAAAAATACACATTCAAAGGTATACATGCACCCAATGTTTATAGCAGCATTATCAAAAATAGCCAAATTATGGAAAGAGCTCAAGTGTTTACAGACTAATGAGTGAAAAAAACACGTGGCATAGGGCTACCTGGGTAGCTAGTTAAGTGTCTGAATCTTGATCTTAGCTCAGGTCTTGATTTCAGGGTCATGAGTGAGTTCAAGCCCTGCACTAAGCCCCATACTGGCCATGGAACGACTTAGAAAAAAAATGTGGTGTATATATATACAATGGAATATTACTCAGTCATCAAAAAGAATGAAATCTTGCCATTTGCAATGATGTGGATGGAGCTACAGTGTTTTATGCTAAGCAACGTAAGTCTGAGAAAGACAAGTACTATATGATGTCATGTATATGTGGAATTTAGGAAAGAAAGCAAATGAGCATGTGGGAATGGGGGAGAAAAGAGAGGGAAACAACCCATAAGAGACTCTCAACAATAGAGAATAAACTGAGGGTTGTTGATGGAGGGAGGTGGGAGAGGGATGGGCTAAATGGCTGATGGAGATGAAGGAGGGCACTTGTTGTGATGAGCACTGGCTGATATATATATAAGTGATGAGTCACTAAATTCTCCTCCTGAAACCAGTATTAATTATTTTAACTAGAATTTCAATAAAAATTTGAAGAAAATATAAAGAAGTAGAACTCACCTAAAATGGAACAGATCTGTAGAATCTTTAAGGTAAAGATTTAAAGAATGCCATTTAGAACACCTGAATTTGATCTTCCCTTTTAATATTTTCTAATCTCCTTGCCCAGCATGAAGCCCAGTGTGAGGCATGCGCTCAAAACTCTTGAGATGAAGACTTGAACTGAGATCAAGAGTCTGACGCTTAACTGACTGAACCACTCAGCCACCTCTGATCTTCCCTTTTAAAGACTTTCGTGGGTCTTCTATTGATTAACCTCCCTGACCATTTCCCTGAGCTTCCTTCTTTATTCTCATAAGGTCTCTAGTAATTCATTTTGCTTTCAATTCTGCTCCCACTGACTTCCACTTGTATTTCCTCTCACCCAATGCCTGACTGCAAAAGTGAAAACAAAAATAACAGAGAACTACAAACCTGCTTCCTATCCAGTGTTTCATCCTACTGCTGCCATAGAGGTGCACCACTTAGCTGTCCTTCAAAAGAACCTGCTGAAGGACAGCTTCAAGCTGCCAGCCCCTTGGGTTCTATAGTGTGTTCATACCGAGGCCACACATGGTTGCAGACTTGGGCTGTCCCCAGCCAATGACGGAGCGCGATGGGTTTATTAGAGCTAGACCATTCCTACCTGCTGCAGAGCTGCTCCCACAAGGATCTTACCAGGACCATTTCTAGAAATGTGCTCTAATCTGAAACTCTTCCTATTTAATCCTTCTTCCCCCTCTCCTTTACTGATGTTAGACTAGCATTATCATCTGCCTACATTTGCTCCCACCACTTTATTCTTCACATGCATGTGTCTCATTAAATCTCTTCTATGCCTAATCTTAGCTTTCTCTTATGTTTCTTGAATAGCTCAAAGTTAGAGAGATGGTACTGAAATGGTCCCAGAGATGGGAGATAAAATAGAGTTTGGAAACTGGCTCACTCACCACCTATCAAGGAGAAGCCATCCTGAGTAGAATGTAAGGCACAGCCCCTCACATGAGATGGCAACCAAATTCAAAAGAATTTATCATTGACAATTTCATAACATCCTTACCAAGGTATGATTCACACATTCATAAAATATGGGGGGGAGTACACCCTATAAGAAAGTGTGGTTGGGGGCGCTGGGTGGCTCAGTTGGATAAGCATCTGCCTTAAGCTAGGTCATGATTTCAGGATCCTGGGATCGAGCCCCACGTTGGGCTCCCTGCTCAGTGGGAGTCAGCTTCTGCCTCTGTCCTTCCCCTCCACTCATGCGATCTCTCTCTCTCTCTCTCTCTTTAGTAAATAAATAAATAAATAAGTAAAATCTTTTTTCAAAAAGAAAGTGAGATTGACTGGTTATTGTAAAGTTGTATTGCCACCCTGCAGAGGAATAATGAAAAACTAAGGGTAGTTACACAATTAAAGGCTGTGTGTAAGAGTCTAAGGGACTCTTTTGCAGCCTACAAAGAAGCCATTATCCCCTGGGATGGAAGAATGAGCACACTTAAGAAGCAGATTCAGGACTTCGCAGAGTCACAGATATTCAGAGATGTTCAGCCAAGGCAGGTCTGTTTATACTAAGATCAGGACTCAGACTGACAAAATCTGGAACCTGAAACCTGGAACATGGGATGAGATATGTCAGTGGATGTCTGCAAGAATTTCAGCCCTGCGGGCATCCCTAAAACCTCAGAGCTTACAGAGGAAGTCTATGCCTCTGTAGTAAAAGCTGGCACTTCTAATCCCTGGGATAACATTGCAGAAACATCTCCTCCACAAGACCGTAAGTGCCTCCCTCAGGACTTATTGCACTATGTCTCCTGGTTGCAGGCCTAGTAGTAGAGTTAAGTCCCAGAACTGGGTTGGTGAGCTGCGGCACCTGATAAAGGTAGAGAGATTACACCCCAAAACACCCACAAAAATTAGTATGTATCAGCAGGGGCAAAGGGAGTACTCCTAGGATTCAATTTCAGGAATGCTTGATCAAGGGAGCTAGAACATAAGACTGGATACGAAAGAATCCATTCAGTTGGGGACACCTTCTCAGGATATGAATGCAATGCTTAGCCAAGGACTTCAGGATAGGACAGCACCATGGCTAGGGAGGCTCTTAGAAGTTTAGGGAAATCAAATCCCATGCAAAGCAAAGCAGGAATCCTCCAGTTCCTTAGAAGATAATGAAGGAAAAAATTAAAGGGTGACAGGGAGATGGGCACGCTGGAAAGGTCATGTTATATAAGGCCAAAAGATCCACCAGAGGGTTACATTTCTTGGGAAAGCTCAAAGGACATAACATTCACCAAGACATTAGGAATCTGCCAGTAAGGGCACCAACATCACTAAGTTCAGCGCTGAAGGCCTGTGATGATGGTAGCAGCATGATCTAGTGCTAGGCTCATTAACCTATGAGGGATGCTGGAGCTCTAAAGTCATCCAGGTCATATGCAAGCACTTCACCACCAGAAGCCAGGAGGCTGCAATTACCCTAACACCTAACAGGGGCAGCGAAGAGCCCATTACCCACAGGGCATTGTAAAAATCATTAATAAAATAAGGGCAATAAAGATAGTCAGTGAAGATGCTGCTTAACATCCACAGGCAGAATAATGCAAGAAGAAAGAAAGGAGAAGAAGGCTAGGAGTGGTCACCCAAATAGTCACACCCTTGCTCAAAACCTAATGACTGAAAAGACGACTGAGTCCCCGGGAGTTAAGGACCCTGCAGAACTGTGGCAAGTAAGTATTGTAATAGTTCCTAAATAACCTACAGCTATTTAGTCAGATAAACATACACTGGGAAAAGGGGAGTATGTCAAGTTATTCATAGCAAATGTACTGCAAACCCTAAGGAGTGATTGTGGAAGCAACTGAAACATCAGCACAGTTCCTGTTCTCAAAGACTATTGAATGCAATATCCCAGTACCAGCAGGACCTTGAACTCCCAGGTTAGTCCTAGAAAGTGTATTGTATGCTCCAAGGGGTGACTGTGAAAGCAGCTAAAGTGACAGCAGTGTTCCTATTCTTGGGCTATTGAATGCAAAGGCCCAGTAGGAACAGGATCCCAGCATCTCCTGGGTCAGGGCCTACATTAAGAGCTATGAAAGAAAAGAAACCTCCACTTCCCTTCCCGCCTGGGGTGATTGCTAGCACAAATATCCCATTCCTCCCTGATCATATGACTGCCTCCCCACGTGCCCCCATGGAGGGGAGGGTCCAGGCCTGCTTTCCAGCTTCAAGATAATGGCCATCTCTTTGTATTCCTTCCCCATGCTTTGATATATCTGTCCTTGCTATTTTGATAAAAAATACAAATACAAGGTATGTGCAGAATTAGGCTGCTACTACTCTCCCTTGCAGAGACAGCCTGGCACAACTATTCAGATTGGTGTCTGAGACCTTTATTTCAGTGCATGACGATAGAGTACCCAGATATTTTGAGGACTACTGGACACAAAGTCTGAGCTCACACTGACCCCTAGAGAAACAATGTATTATTACTAATAAACGGAGGCCAGGTAATAAATAGAGCCCCAGTCCCCAACTGTGTAATTAGGAATGACAGACTTGCAGTTAGACAAAACCCCACAGTGGGTCCTTGTCCTATGAAGTAAGAGCTATTATCTTGCTAATTTTGGCCATTCTAGAGTGGTGTAAGGTGGTATCTCAATGTGGTTTTAATTTGAATCTCCCTGATGGCTAGTGATGATGAACATTTTTTCATGTGTCTGATAGCCATTTTTATGTCTTCATTGAAGAAGTGTCTGTTCATATCTTCTGCCCATCTTTTGATATGATTGTCTGTTTTGTGTGTGTTGAGTTTGAGGAGTTCTTTATAGATCCTGGATATCAACCTTTTGTCTGTCCTGTCATTTGCAAGTATCTTCTCCCATTCCATGGGTTGCCTCTTTGTTTTGTTGACTGTTTCCTTTGCTGTGCAAAAGCTTTTGATTTTGATGAAGTCCCAAAAGTTCATTTTTGCTTTTGTTTCCTTTGCCTTTGGAGACATATCTTGAAAGAAGTTGCTGTGGCTGATATCAAAGAGGTTACTGCCTATATTCTCCTCTAGGATTCTGATGGATTCTTGTCTCACGTTGAGGTCTTTTATCCATTTTGAGTTTATCTTTGTGTACGGTGTAAGAGAATGGTCGAGTTTCATTCTTCTACATATAGCTGCCCAGTTTTCCCAGCACCATTTATTGAAGAGACTGTCTTTTTTCCACTGTATATTTTTTCTTGTTTTGTCGAAGATTATTTGACCATAGAGTTGAGGGTCCATATCTGGGCTCTCTACTCTGTTCCAAAAAAAAAAAAGAAGAAGAAGAAGTAAGAGCTATTATCATGAGAAAGGCTAAGAGGAAGTCTTCAAAATTGCCCTCTACTGGCCAAGATAATACATCTTTAAAAACATATAACCCAGGGGATCGCAAAGATTAACACCCTCACTGAAGACCCAAAGGGGTGATGGTCCCTATCATATCTCCATTTAATTTGCCAGTCTGGCCCCTGCAGTAACAGATGGATCCTGAAAAATTACTGTAACCTGCTGCAAGCTCAACCAAGTGGTAGCCCCTATTGTCCAAAACCTAATGTACTGGACATGGTCGCATTGCTAGGGCAGGTTAATAAAGTCTCACGTACATAGTATGTGCCATTGATTTGGCAGATGAACTCTTTTCTATCTCAGTGATAGAAGACTACCAGAAACAGTTCACATTCATGTGGAATGGACAAAAATATTCATTTAAAGTTTTGGCCTAACTCTATTAATTTCCCCACTTTCTCTCATAACATAATCCAGAAAGACAGGGGAGCATCCCACAGAACATCAAAGTTATCTGTGTATGGGTGATATCTTGTGGATGAAACAGGAAAAGCAAGAGGTGGCCTTGTTAAAACAAGTGTTCCAGAGGGTAGGAAATAATACCCTACAAAGAATCAGGGACCTGCCTGGCAACAAAACATTTTAAGGGTCCAATGGTCAAACTATCCCCTCCAAAATAAGAGACTAATAACTGCATTTTGCATCACTTAATATAAAGGACAAAGCACAAAACCTGGTAGGCCTCTGAGTTTTGCAAACAGCATATTCCATACATTGAAATACTTCTCTGGCTCATATACTAGGTGACAAGGAAAGCAGCCAGCTTTGCATGGAGTCCAGAGGAGGAAAGGACTCTGCAGCAGGTGCACATTATAGCACAAGCTGACCAGCTGCTGTGCCAGATGATCCAGTAGACCATATGGTATTGGAGGTGTCAGTGTTGGTAGAAGAGTCACTGTGGAGTTTGTGGCAGATCTCAGCAAATCATGGCCCATGGGCTAAATTGGTATGCCACCTTTTTTGTAAAAACTGTTTTATGTGAATACAGCCATGTCCATTCCTTTACATATTGTCTGCAGATGCTACAAAAACAGAGTTGAGCAGCTGAAGCAGAGAACATATGGCCAAACAAAGCCTAAAATTACTACTGGCCCCTTACAGAAAAAGTTTGCTTGTGGTTGGTTTACGATAAACCCCAGTGAGACAATCACAATGCAGGAGTTCTGTAGTAAAGCCATGCCATCAGCAGCAGAGAACTGTATGTCTTCTGAGAAGCAGCTCCTAGTCTGCTACTGATCTCTGGTAGTTATAGAATGTCTGATCTCAAGGCACAAAGTGATCATGTGACTGAAATTGCCCATTATGAGGTGGGTTATGTTGGCGCCAAGCATATAGTCAGAAATGCCCAGCAGCAATCCATTGTAAGGTGGAAATAGTATAACCAAGATCAAGTTTAAGCAGAACAGAAGATGTGGTAAGTGATATGGAACACAGAGGCAGAAGAAAATCATTAAAATTCCTTACCTACTGACAAGCCCTTGAAACAGGTACAGTGGCTCTCCTCTAGGGATTTAACTGCCCTCACCTTTAGGTTTTGCTAAGGACAATCCTAGTCTGACCGACTGACTCCCTACCCCAACAGATCCGACCAGGATCCTGTAAGTCTACTTTAACAATTCCTTTAGGAAACTTTATCTCTAAACCTCCAAGATAGTGTTGAGAATCATTCCCAAGCATATGGCCCACTGATATACATCTAAAGGGTATCACGAGAAGATTTTTACTACTGGTAATAAATAACCTTTCTCCCAACAATAGCTAGCCCCTCAAGGTCCTGGAGACCTTGCTTCCAAAATTCCTTAGAGACTTACATCATCCATAATCCCCTTTGTCCTCATCCACTTCCGAGTCCACCCCTACTCTGCCTTTAAAAACTCTGTAATCTGGTTCGGGGTCCAAGGCCCTACTCCACTGCGTCGGGTATACTTGGGCCCAAGCTTAAGCTTGCTGAATAAACCCTCGTGTGTTTACATCGGTGTTGGCTCCTTGGTGGTCTCTCGGATGCAAAAACTCAGGCATAACAATAAGTATGACCAAGTAGCCCACCATGGTTGCATCAGGACCACACTTCACCTCACATCTAGGGCTTTATGGAGGTCACAAACAGCTAAAGGAAGTGGGAAAAGCTCAAAAATCCCTAATAGTCAGAGACAGCTGAATCTAGCAGTTGGAATGTTCATGGTGGACTCAGAGTAGAAATTAACTAAAGAGCCACAGAAAGGCTGAACCAGTCCCAGGGATCAGAGCTGTGCTATTTGATTCTAGGATAAAGCTATAAGAAAATTTCTCTCATTAGAGAGAAAGTTGTATGAAAACCTCTAAAGATAGCATCATGGACAGAAACAGAAACAGCTAATGCTCTCAACCTCCAGCCTTCACAATGGCTATGGAGTTCCCACACAGAGAATCTAAGTACCTGGGTAGCCAATAAACCAGCCAATCTGAATAGACATGCCTTCTCATAATTAACCTCTGCGTTTGCTATCAGGAGAGTAATTTTCATATACCCTGAGGAAATCTATTCCATTTACTAATGAGTAGGAGACAAGCGGGACTAGGCAGGGAGAGATGGGTAGGTTGCTGCAGCTCACAAAATTCAAAATGTGGGAGAGGAAAGGAAACAAGAGATAAGGAAACAAACCAGACCATCCTGTCCTAGGTGTCAGAGGTGAGGTCTTGTTGTAACAGCTACTTGTGACCAACCGAGAATTACCCCACCCTAAAAAGGAAGTAAGCCATTGAAGGTGTTATCACAGGTCCTTTCTCAATGGTGCTATAAATAGAGATGTTAAACATATTTAAGTTCCCTGGTTAGCTTTCTATAAAAGACCAATCCTAAAAGCCCTCAGTGGCAACCCTCTTGGTATCCCTCACTTGTGAGAGCTTTTTCTGTATACTTGCTTAATAAACTTCTATGGCTTTGCTCACTCTCCTTTGTCTGCAAGATTCATTCTTCAACTCCGTGAGACAAGAACCTAGATCTCCACTTCAAGGCATAGCTGTGGTTTATTTTTGGACTGTCATGTAATAATATTATATAGCATTGTGTAAATAAGCTAGAATGTATCTATTGTCCCAGACATTTGTTTTGTTTTCCCAGATTTTTCTTTTAATTTGAAAAAATTTTTCCTTTAATTTACCTGAGAGAGACAGAGAGCACATGTGAGCAGGCGGAGGGGCAGAGGAAGAGGGAGAGGGAGAAGCAGAATCACCACTGAGGAAGGGAGCCAAATGAGGGGCACAATCCCAAGACCCTGAAGTGACTTTGTTGGGTCCCCAATGTTGGGTCCTTCAATAATGGGTCTGTGATTAAGGGAGCGAGACTAATACAAAACTAAGGTCAAGCAAAGCTTTATTTCACGCCAAGCATCAAGAATCAAACTGACCCGCTGGGGCCACACCTCTTACAGAGAGCTCGCGACCCCTCCCTGCCTCACAGACTAACTTTTATAGAGCAAAGGACATGCAGTTGAGCCTGGCCACACACAGGTGGCCAATGAGATTGCAATACACAGAGAAAGCTGCACAGTCATGCTGGGTCACACACGGGTGGCCAATTGTACTTTACCCCATAGTAGCTATTTGAATTAGCCTATCACCTTAGAATGGGCGCCCAAAAGGCACCTGAAGGGTGGGGCCCATACTCCTTGGTAACTAGGAGACAGTATGTACCCCCACTGATTGAATGTCTCTACCTGACCTGACCCACCCTTGTATTTGGAGCTTTGTTACCTGGGACTGGTTTCCCAGACTTGCTTTTAAATAAGTTCACAGGGGGAGTGGGGGAGCAGGGTCAATTTAGGTTTTACTGCATAAACAACAAAATGGCTATTCAACCGAGGTGGGGCCACTCTGGCTAAATAGGCCCTTACATTCCCCCCTTTTCTTTGGATATTAGTCAAATCTCTGACTTTTCAGCCAGTTCTATGTCCCTTTTTAACAGCTGCCAGACTGTTTTAATGACTCCAGTGTGATCTACCCAGAAACAGCACTCCTCTCCTAGGGCTACCCAGAGCCCCCTTTTCCTAGAAATAGTATGTCAAGCCCTAACTGGCTGTTTCCAGCCTATATTTTAACAGTAGGAACAACAATAAACTCAATGAACTCATAGTTTTGAGTCTTAGCTTTAGTCCACAATCGGCTGGGTCCACTGGCAGCAGCATCCATCTCTGGGTGGGCATCCTCGTCCTTGGTTCATTTGACATAATTTTTGCGAAAATCCAGTCCCCAACGCCCTCAACTTCCAACACCATGGCGGTGGTCGGGAAGACACCAAACAGTCCCTTCCAGCGAGGCTCCAAGCCTCCCACTTGGCAGTGGCGTATCCAGACCAAGTCCCTGGGTTGGCAAGGATGTGGCTCCACCTCCATCTACATCCCAGTGTGGGCAGTTTGGATCCTTGTGAAGGCTCCTTCCAAGACAGACTGCAATGCCTGCAGTGACTAGAGTACAGACTGATCAGTCATTTCTGCTAGGGCAACCTTTTGTAGCCGAGGGCAGAGTGGGGGGGGGGGGGTTCCCGAACATTATTAAGCAGGGTGTACATCACGCCCCAAGGAGGGCAAAGGAAGGAGATCCACCTATCCACTGCCAGTCTCCTGAATTAGCTCTGCCAAGGTCTCTTTGAGAGTCTGGTTCATTTTCTCTACTTGCCTGGAGCTCAGTAGGCACAATGTAATTTCCAATTACTGTCCATGGCCTTGGCCAATGCCTGAGAGACTGAACTCACAAATGCAGGGCCCTTGTCTGACCCGACCACTAGAGGTAACCCTAGTAGCTTTTTGGCTACCACCCCTGCCATCTCATGTTTGGCAGAAAAAGCCTCTACCCAGCCTACCATCCATATAGGTGTTGGCGGTCTTACCCTTGGCCATCTGTAGTGTCTTGATGAGTGCACTCAGCTCCGCTTTTTGTGCCAAGGTTCCATGTGGCAGGGATCTCGTCCAGAGTTCCTGCTCAGGAGAAACCACCACTGCCCCCACATACCACTTTCCATCAACCACATAGCTACTCCTATCTGTGAACAGAGTCATCTCCGCATCCAGGAGGGGAGTGTCTCTAAGATCTGGCCTTATTCCTGTGACCTGGGTTAGGACCTCCCCACAGTCATGTGGATGCTCAGCCAGCTCCTCTGGTAGCAACGTGGCTGGATTTAGCACCACCAGAGGCTGGAAAGTCACTTTTGGTTCATTAAAGAGGAGGGCCTGATACCCCGTCACTCCAGCGTTTGTCATCCACCAGTCTTGTGGAGTCCAGAGAAGGCCCTTGATAGCATGGGTGGTGGTCAAGATGAGATTTTGACCCAAAGTCAATTTACTTGCATCCTTGACCAGGAGGGCCATGGCAGCAATTATGTGGAGGTAAGGGGGTGAACCCAGCCACTACTGGATCTAGTTTTGTTTTTTGTTTTATTTTTGTTTTCTTTGCTAAGATAGGCTACTGGCCTTTGCCAGGGCCCCAGAGTCTGAGTCAACACTCCTTTGGCCACCCCTGCCTTTTCATCCACATACAAGTGGAAAGGCTTGGTAACATCTGGGATGGCCAATGCTGGGGCACTCAGTAAGGCTGTTCGTTCATAAGAGTTCTCCCTTAGCCAGTTCATAGAGAGGATGGGCCATCTCCACACACCGCAGTATCCACAGCCTACAGTAGCCTACCATCCCAAGAAACTCCCTAGTGGAGATCAAAGCCTAAATAAGTGGTGTGGCTCTGACAAAGCTGTGCTTCTGTCGCTGACAGCTGATACCCTCTTCCTGCAGTCTGTAAGAGAGCTCTCATCCCTTGCAAGCATGACCCATAGTCCTCAGTGGCTATTTCTACTATTCCCACTAACTCAGTCAGATTCTTCCTTTCAAATTCTTCAATTTTCTGAAGTTCCCTCCTTATATCTGGGGCTGACTGACTGGCAAAGGCAAGATCATCTACATGAGTTATCGTGCAACTTCTCTGAAGTTTACCTCAAGTTATCTAGCTTAGGTAAACAAACATTTAAAGACAGCCAAATCTAGAATTTAACATCCATAAAGGTGTGTTATTAAAACATAATTTTTCTCTCTAGAATAACCCTCATTTCCAGAGATAGCCAAATCAGGACCAATTCATTTGGAAAACAAGTCCAGTTTTAACAAACTTGGCCTAATTATTTACATAAGCTCAGCAGAACAGTGAGTGTTCATATAGATCTTTTAGAATCTGCTTTGCTGGAACTTCTTATAAGGAATCTCTAGATTGAGCTTTTAGTAGCCTCTCCAGGCTGGAAGCCAAGCCACATACATGCCATCTGACATGCCTGCAATACCTGTCAGATTTGGGTGAATTACTCTTCCTGAAGGCCCAAAGTATCCTGAGGCTCCTACTCCTACCAGGAAGTGACATCCTTTACTCACCTGGTGAGGTGCTTGGAACCCTGTAAGCAAAGTATCAGGCCAACAGTTCCAAAGGGCTCTATGGCTCCAGGTTTTATAAAGTCAACCTTAGTTCCTTTAAGCTGTCTGGTCATATCTGAGTCTTTTCAAATATGACATTCCAGTCAAAGCCTTGGTAAAATAACCAAAGTTTCCAAAGGCGTCCTGTTACAAGGAGAACAGATTCTTATTGAACTTATGCAAATGACTGATTGCCAAGGAAGAAAGAATACTTGCTGAGACCTTTTGGTTTCAGAGGGTTCAGATAGAGAGAAAAGTTGAATGCCTTGATTCGTTTACAAATGAGTACTTTTACATCTCTGTAACTTACAGATAACTTAAGAAAAAGATTTCCTAGTCTAGAGGAGCAAACATTACAGAACCAGTAATGCTTAAAACATTAAGAGACCCAACATTACAAGTTTTTAGTTCATTTAGTCCCATGTTGCTAATGCTGATTTAGTCCAAATGCAGCTTTTATGTCTGGAAATTCTTACCCATTTCAGTTCCAGGATTTTAACATATCATAGACCTGTATTTGTCCTGAAAGTCTCCCATATGAATTTCTTTTAGGGCGGGATTCATCTTATAAGAGAATTAGAACAATTACAAATGAAAAAAACTCAGAAGAGATACAGTTAAATATCAAGTGATGACCCTTATCAAAACATTAAAACTTTAGGAAATGTATAGAACCTCTAGAGTAGTTACAGCATGTACCCAAATGAAACCCAATGTTTATCATTGGTTTAGCAGTACTCCCTGAGTAACTTAGCATATCAAGGAAAAGCCTTATGAGTCAAAGAGATTTCATTTACAATTTAAATCTTGTCGGCAAATGCTAAAACCTTAGAAGGTTTTAAAGCACATGCCTAAATATAATTAGGGATGTTAAGCATCTGATAAAACAAAACATAGAAACTGAATTTTCTGGGCAGGCAAAGAGAAAACCATTTACATTTTTTAACAGATCAATTACCTAAGAAAACTTTGCCCTTTTAAACGGAGAGAAAAACAGCTTTTTTTTTTTCATTTTATTTTTTATAAACATATATTTTTATCCCCAGGGGTACAGGTCTGTGAATCGCCAGGTTTACACACTTCACAGCACTCACCATAGCACATACCCTCCCCAATGTCCATAACCCCACCCCCCCTCCCTACCCCCCTCCCCCCATCAACCCTCAGTTTGTTTTGTGAGATTAAGAGTCACTTATGGTTTGTCTCCCTCCCAATCCCATCTTGTTTCTTTATACCAGTGTCTTTCCTTTTTATTCTTAAGCATGTAGTCTTAAGATAGTGGGTTTACTGGGTTTCCCTCCCATCGGGAACGATGTCACAGACAAAGGGAGAGGGTTCTTTTAGTTGCTTTCCTGTTCGTGTCCCTCGCAGGAACTTAGGAGCGTCTTAGCGAAGGTCTGTCCGTATAAACCCCAGACCAGGCTACTCTGTGGAGTAGATGACCGTTATGCCATATGACGCCCCGCGAGACTCAGGGTACAGCCCACTCAGACTCCATAGCCAAAGCGGTGGAGCCATACAGACAGATTCACACAATCAGGCACTCTTCAGATTCAAACAGGTTGGACACCCCCCTCTGGGTATCTCTGGCTAATCTCTGGGAGGTGATTAGTCTCCCCTTCCATTCTTTATGAATGGGTCTGGCTCAGACAGTGGTCCCAGGGCTGTTTTTGTTTCTTTCTTATTCAACCAGGATCAGGCATCTGGTCTTTTTCTCTTTTTTACATATCTCCTACTTTTCTACATACAGAGTTGCTTCCCTTATTTCCATCAGTCTTAGTTACACTTAGCGGAATTATGTACTCTTAGAAATACCTTATCCTCTAGTGAAGACTAAATATAAACCAAATGTGAACTGTTAGAACAGAATTCTTAGAGGGCAAATTTATGAATCAGTTAAGCACAAAACATGTTTACCAACAGATTTCAGAAGCACAAACCTAGTTCCAGCAACCAATGCTCTAACATTTTATCCCATTTGGTTTAAAGTTTCAGGTTACCAAAGACTTTGAAAACTACTTTAACAATTACCCATTAAAACTTTGAGACAGACAATTAACCATCAGTTTAGTCATCTCTTTGTTAACAGATTTTATCAGATTTTAACATAAATAACACGAACTTATTTGATCTTAAGTAAACTTTGATTGAAGCTTCACATTTACTGCTGTTAACTCAAAAGATATGTTCATCCTAATTAACCCAACAAACTTAACTTAGTTCAAATACTGATTTACATTCCCGGTGGGCCCACTCCACTTCGAATGTTTACCTGAGACCTGGGTGGGGGGTGATCCAGAGTGGGGGGTGTTAGGTCCAGGGGGTGCTCTTCTTGTTTCCCGACAGTGAAGAACAGAACAAAGTGCCACCAGAAGGCAGAGAAAGGGTTCCCAGTTCTAGAGCTCATCAGCTCCAAGAGAGGAGCAGATGCCATGCTTTCCTGCCAGCAAGGGGGAGGGGCTAGGCAGTCCCCATCAGGCCAGAGAGGGCAAGGAATGTCCCTGAAACAAAGGTAGTTTTGGCAGCTGCTTGGGAATATTCTTTTTTTTTTTTTATAATTTTTTTATTTTTTTTCAGCATAACAGTATTCATTATTTTTGCACACACCCAGTGCTCCATGCAATCCGTGCCCTCTACAATACCCACCACCTGGTGCCCCCAACCTCCCACCCCCCACCCCTTCAAAATTCTCAGATCGTTTTTCAGAGTCCATAGTCTCTCATGGTTCACCTCCCCTTCCAATTTCCCTCAACTCCCTTCTCCTCTCCATCTCCCCTTGTCCTCCATGCTATTTGTTATGCTCCACAAATAAGTGAAACCATATGATAATTGACTCTCTCTGCTTGACTTATTTCACTCAGCATAATCTCTTCCAGTCCCGTCCATGTTGCTACAAAACTTGGGTATTCATCCTTTCTTTTTTCTTTTTTTTTTTTTTTACAGCTTTATAAACATATATTTTTATCCCCAGGAATATTCTTTAAAGTCTCTATCTCAAGTTAGACTAACCCCAGTTGGCTCCAATTATAGCTCTTAACACATGAAATGAGTGAGGGAGAAGCCCCACATCTATTAGGAGGAACGGAGAGACGAAAGTCAGAGTCCCCTTACTCTCTGCTTGCCTGATTTCTTCAAACACAACAAACAATGCAACAGACAACAAAAAGACAGGACAAAACAACCACAGACCCAGCAGCCCTCACCCAGAGCCAGCCGCTGGCGGGGGTTTTCTCAGGCCCCTAGAGACGCTCACCAATGGGGATTTTCTCGGTCCTCTAGGGACAAGCAATACAACAGGCAACAAAAAGACAAGACAAACACAACCAGACCCAGTGGCTAGTGGAGATTTTCTCGGTCTCCTGCAACCACCCGCTGGTGGGGGTTTTCTTGGCCCCCTGACCGCCTACGGGGACTCGAACCCCTAGACAACCTACCAGAAGAGGGATGGGGCATCCCCACATCCACTCCAGCCCTGGGGAGCATGGCTGCATCCAGCTTCTCCCTGGTGGGCCATACCCTGGAGCTCTACAACTAGACAGACAGACCAGATCCCACAGAATAAAATCTGGAGATCTTACCTCCAGAGGCTTTTCCCAGAAATTCTGATGCTGGCTCAGTTCTCGTCATTAAATCCCGGATGAGAGCCCAATGTTTGGTCCCCAATGTTGGGTCACCCAATAATGGGTCCGTGATTAAAGGAGTGAGACTGATACAAAACGAAGGTCAAATAAAGCTTTATTTCGCTCCAAGCATTGCGAATCAAACCGACTGGCCGGGGCCACGCCTCTTACAGAGAGCTCGTGACCCCTCCCTGCCTCACAGTCTATCTTTTAAAGAGCAAAGGCCATGGGGTTGAGCCTGGCCACACACAGGTGGCCAATGAGATTGCAATACACAGAGAAAGCTGCACAGTCATGCTGGATCACACATGGGTGGCCAATTGTATTACAATTCACTCCATAGTAGCTATTTGAATTAGCCTATCACCTTAGTCAGAATGGGCACCCAAAAGGCACCCCAAGGGCGGGGCCCATACTCCTTGGTAGCTAGGAGACAGTATGCACCCCCATTGATTGAATGTCTCCACCCGACCTGACCACCCTTGTATTTGGGCCATTATCTCCACTTGACCTGACCCACCCTTGTATTTGGGCTTTGTTACTTTAGACTGTTTTCCCAGACTTGCTTTTAAATAAGTTCCCCGGGGGGGGGGGGGGGGGGGGGGGGCAAGGTCAATTTAAGTTTTACTGCATAAACAACAAAATGGCTGTTCAACTGAGATGGCGACGCTCTGGCTAAATAGGCCCTTACAACCTAAGCCAAAGGCAGACACTTAACCAACTGTGCCACCCAGGAGCCCCAGATTTTTCTTTTATGAATAATGCTGCTACAAATAATTTTGGCCATATCCCCTGATGCAAATATGCCAGAGTTTCTCTTGGACGTATGCCTGGGAGTAGAATTGTAGGGCATATAAACATTCAACATTACAAGATAAAGTCAATTTTTTTTTTAAAGAAGCTGTGCCAATTTATACTCCCACCACAGAAGTATATAGAATAGCTCTATTTTTAACTTATCAAGGAACCTCCACACAGTTTTCCAGAGGGGCTACACCAGTTTGCATTCCCACCAACAATATAAGAGGGGTACCCTTTCTCCACATCCAAGCCAACACCTGTGTTTCCCATGTTGGTAATTTTATTTTACTTTTTTAATTTAATTTTTTTTCAGTGTTCCAACATTGATTTTTTTGCACCACACCCAGTGCTCCATGCAATATGAGCCATGTTGGTAATTTTAGCTATTCTGACAGGTATGAGGTGATATATCATCATAGTTTTGATTTGTATTTCCCTGATAATGAGTGATGTTGAGCATTTTCTTCACATGTCTGTTGGCCATCTGTATGTCTTCTTTGGAAAAACATCTATTCATGTCTTCTGCCCATTTTTAAACTACATTATTTGTTTTCTAGGTATTGAGTTTGATAAGTTCTTTATAGATTTTGGTTACTAACCCTTTATCAAATATGTTATTTGCAAATATCTTCTCACATTCCATAGGTTGCCTTTTAGTTTTGTTAATTGTTTCCTTTACTGGGCAAAAGCCTTTTATTTTGGCGAAGTCATAATAGTTTACTTTTGCTTTAGTTTCCCTTGCCTTGGGAGACATATCCGGGAAGCAGTTCCTATGGCCTCGGATAAAGGGCTAGTATCCAAATAAGAAAGTTATCAAACTCAACACCCAAGGAACATATAATCCAATCAAGAAATGGACAGAATAAATGAACAGACACTTCTGCAAAGAAGACATCCAAATGGCCAAGAGACACATGAAAATGTGCTCCACATCACTCGGCATCAGGGAAATACAAATCCAAGCCATAGTGAGATACCACCTCACGCCAGTCAGAATGGCTAAAATTAACAAGTCAGGAAATGACAGATGTTGGTGAGGATGCGGAGAGAGGGGAACCCTCCTACACTGTTGGTGGGAATGCAAGTTGGTGCAACCTCTCTGAAAAACAGCATGGAGGTTCCTCAAAAAGTTGAAAATAGAGCTACCCTACAACCCAGTGGTCACACTACTGGGTATTTACCCCAAAGATACAAATTTAGTGATCTGAAGGGGTATGTGCACCCAAACATTTATATCATCAATGTCCACAATAGCCAAACTATGGAGAGAGCCTAGATGTCTATCAACAGATGAATGGATAAAGAAGATGTGGTATACATACCCAATGAAATACCATGCAGCCATCGGAAAAATAAAATAAAATAAAACGAATTCCTGCCATTTGCAGTGTGGTGGATGGAACTAGAGGGTATTGCGTTAAGTGAAATAATTCAGAGAAAGAAATACCATATGACTTCAGTCATATGTGGAATGTGAGAAACAAAACAGAGGAACATAGTGGAAAGGAAGGAAAAATAAAATAGGATGAAATCGCAGAAGGAGACAAGCCATAAGAGACTCTTAACTATAAGAAACAAACAGGGTTACTGGAGTGGGGGGGCATGGGGGGAGGGAGTAATTGGTTCATGGGCATTAAGGACGGCATTGATGAAATGAGTACTGGGTGTTACATGTAATTCATGAATCCCTAAATTCTGAAACTAATAATACAGTATATGTTAACTAAATTGAATTTAAATAAAAAAAAATTTTTAGAAAGTATGAAAGACCTTAGTGTGGGACAGTAAACCATCAACATCCTACAGGAGAACATAGGCAGAAACCATTTTGACATTGGCCATAGCAACTTTTTCTTTTAATTAACATATAAGATATTATTTGCTTCAGGGGTACAGGTCTGTGAATCATCAGTCTTACAAAATTCACAGCATGCACCATATTATATACCCTCCCCAATGTCCATAACCCAACCACTCTATTCCTCCCTCCCCCATCCCCCAGCAACCCTCAGTTTGTATCCCGAGATTAAGTGTCTCACGGTTTGTCTCCCAGTCCCATCTTGTTTCACGTTTTCCCTCCCTTCCCTCATGACCTCTTGCCCTGCCTCTCAAATTCCTCATATGTCACGGCCGGCATGACAAATCAACCAAGAACGTGAGGGTAAGAGGATGGTGAAAAGAAATTAAGAGACAAAGAGATGGGGGCAGGAGGAGCACTGAGGAGGTTGTCCAACAGTGCCAATTTTATTCAAGGCTGTGAGGCATTAGATAGTTAACAGAAACAATTATAAGGAAGTATCTATTTTCGGTTGATTGCTCATACACACGTAATATTCACATGAAACCCCTTAAGCTTTTATAAAACCCATTTCCCAGCGCTGGTAGCAGATCTTCTGATGCCAGTAACTTTTGTCTACTTAGCTAATCTTTAGCAATTCACAAGCTTACAATGGTGCAATTTATAATCCATGCAAGTACAGGGTAATCTTGTAACGGTTAAATGTACAACCCAGTTTTGCCTCTTAATACATGCAGGCAGTCACATCAGCCAGTCTTAGGGTCCACAGCTCAGGCTCTTTCTCAAGCACAACTCAACTGATATTCAGGAGGCACAAGTCAGGGCCTGGTTTGATCCCTCGCCTCTAGCTGGGTCCGTGGCTGCCTACACTCATATCAAAGAGATCATATGATAATTGTCTTTCCCTGATTGACTTTTTTCATTGTTGGAAATGTCAAGATTCCATTCTTTTCTATGGCTGAGTAATATTCCATTGTACATATTTACCACATCTTTCTTTTAAAGATTTTATTTATTTATTTGAAAGGGAGAATGAGAGAGAGAGCATGAGAAGGAGGAAGAGCAAAGGGAGAGGGAGACTCCTCACTGAGCAGGGAGGGGGCCTGATATGGGACTTAATCCCAGGACTCCAGGATCATGCTCTGACCTGAAGGCAGTTGCTTAATCAACTGAGCCACCCAGGCACCCTACCACATCTTCTTTACCCAGTCACCTGTCCATGGACATCTGGGCTCTTTCCAAGTTTTGGCTATTGTGGACATTACTGCTATAAAATATTGAAGTCTTTCATTCATTTTGAATTGATTTTTGTGAATGATGTAAGAAAATGGTCCAGTTTCTTTCTTTTGCATGTTGATGTCCAGTTTTCTCAACACCATTTGTTGAAGAGACTGTCTTTTCCCCACTGAATATTCTTTCCTGCTTTGTCAAAGATTAGTTGACCACATAGCTGGTCTATTTCTGGGATTTCTATTCTGTTCCATTGATCCATGTATCTTATTTTGTGTCAGTACCATACTGTCTACTTCATTACAGCTTGCTAATATAACTTAAAGTCCAGAATTGTAATACCTCCAGCTGTGCTTTTCTAAGATGCTGTGCTATTCATGGTCTCTTGCAGTTCCATACAAATCTGAGGATTGTTTGTTCTAGCTTTGTGGAAAATGTTATTGGTATTTTGAAAAGGATTTCATTGAATGTGTAGATTGGTTTGGGTAGCATAGACATTTTAACAATATTTTTCTTCCAGCACATGAGTATAAGATGTTTTTCCCTTTCTTTGTGTCATCTTCAATTTCTTTCATCAGTGTTTTATAGTTTTCAGAGTACAGAACTTTTACTGCCTTGGTTAGGTTTATTCCTAGGTATCTTGTGATTTGGGGTGCAATTGCAAGTGGGATCAATTCCTTGATTTCTCTTTCTACAGCTTCATTATCGATATAAGAAATGCAAGATATTTCTATACATTGATTTTGTATCCTGCAACTTTACTGAATTCGTGCATGAGCTGTAGGAATTCTTTGGTGGAGTCTTTTGGGTTTTCTAAAGAGAGTATCAGATTGTCTGAAAATACTGAAAGTTTCACTTCTTCCCTGTCAATTTGGATGTCTTTTATTTCTTCTTGTTGTCTTATTGCTGAGGCTAAGACTTCCAGTATTTTGTGTAAAACAGTGGTTTATTTCTGCTCTAATCTTTATTATGTCCCTACTTCTGCTGGCTTGAGGCTTCATTTCTTGTTCTTTTTCTAGCTCTTTTGCATGTAAGGTTAGTTGTATGTTTGAGATTTTTGTTGGTTCTTGAGGTAGGTCTCTATTGCTATATACTTCCGTCTTAGGACCACTTTTGCTATATCCCAAGACAGTTGTGTTTCCATTTTCATTTGTTTCCTTGGGTTTTTTTTTTTTTTTTTAATTCTTCTTTGGTTTCCTGGCTGACCCATTCATTCTCTAGTAGTACGTTGTTTAACATCCATGTATTTGTGGTCTTTCTAAATTTTCTTGTATGTTTGACTTCAAGTTTCATAGATTTGTGGTCAGAAATTATGCATGGTATGATCTTTTTGTAGCTGTTGAGGCCTTACTTGTGACCTAGTATATGATCTATTGTGGAGAATTTCCCATCCACACTTGAAAAGATTGTGTATTCTGCTGCATTAGGATGAAGTGTTCTGAATATATCTTTTAAGTACATCTGGTCCAGGGTGGCATTCAAAACCTTTTTTCCTTATTGGAAATAATCTGTCCAGTGTTGTAAGTAGAGTGTTAGGGTTCCGTACTCTTATTGTATTATTATCAATGAGTTCATTTATGTTGATCATTAATCATTTTATATATTTTGGCGTGCACATGTTGAAGGCATAGATGTTTAAAATTGTTAGATCTTCTTGCTGGATAGTCCCCTTTATTATGATATAGTACTTTTCTTCATCTCGTGTTACAGCCGTTGGCTTAAAAATCTAATTTGTCTGATGTAAGTATAGCTACTCCAGCTTTCTTTTGATTTCCATTTGCAAGATAAATGTTTCTCTATTGCCTTACATTCAATCTGCAGGTGTCTTTAGGTGTAAAAGGAGTCTCTTGTAGGCAGCATACAGATGGGTCTTGTGTTTTGGAGTTTGTTTGTTTGTTTGTTTGTTTTTAATCCATTCTGACATCCCATATTTTTGATTGGAGAGTTTAGTCCACTTACATTCAAAATAATTATTGATAAATATGTCTTTATTGCCATTGTATTACTTGGAGTGTCATTGTTTCTAGAGATTTTCTCTGCTTTTCTGTTGTCTTTGTCACTTTTGGTCTTTCTTTCCCAATAGGAGTCCCTTTAATATTTCTTGCAGGGCTGGTTTTGTGGTCACAAGCTCCATCAGTTTTTGTTCCTCCTGAAAACTCATTATCTCTCCTTCTATTCTTTTTTTTTTTTTTTTTTTGCATTTCAGTGTCTTTTTTTTTTCTTTTCAGCATAACAGTATTCATTGTTTTTGCACCACACCCAGTGCTCCGTGCCCTCTCTAGTACCCGCCACCTGGTTCCCCCAACCTCCCACCCCCCACCCCTTCAAAACCCTCAGATTGTTTTTCAGAGTCCATAGTCTCTCATGGTTCACCTCCCCTTCCAATTTCCCTCAACTCCCTTCTCCTCTCTAACTCCCCTTGTCCTCCATGCTATTTGTTATGCTCCACAAATAAGTGAAACCATATGACAATTGACTCTCTCTGCTCGACTTATTTTACTCAGTATAATCTCTTCCAGTCCTGTCCATGTTGCTACCAAAGTTGGGTATTCATCCTTTCTGATGGAGGGATAATACTCCATAATGTATATGGACCACATCTTCCTTATCCATTCGTCCATTCTATTCTTAATGATAGATTTACTGGATAGAGCATTCATGGTTACAGGTTTTCCCCATTCAGCATGTTGCCTATATCTTTTGGCTTGCCAAGATCCTCTGAAGAGATCTACAATTACCTTTACAGTTTTTCCCTTGTAAATAAAGGACTTCTTTTGTCCTGATGCTTTTAGTTTTTTTCATTATACTATAGTTTACAAATTTAACAGCAATATTCAGTTGGTGTTGGTGTTCTTTTGTTGATTCTGATGGATATTCTCTGTGTCTCCTGGATGTGGATGTTTCCTTCCCCAGGTTAGGAAAGTTTTCAGCTATTAATTCCTCAAATAAACCTTCTTCTCCCTTGTCTCTTTTTCTTCTGGGACTCTAATAATATAAATGTTATTACATATGATGGAATCACTGGTTTCCTAGGTCTACACGTGTGATCCATAGTTTTTCTTTCTCCCTTTTGTTCAACCTCATTATTTTCCATTGTTCTATCTTCTATATCACTTATTCATTCCCACTTTTTCCATCCGTGTGGTCATGAGAGCCAAACAATTTCAAATTTGTTATTACATTTTCCATTTTTGACTGCTTTCTAAACTCTTTTATCTCTGTGGTAAGGTTCTCTCCAATGTCTTCCATGCTTTACTCAAACCCCATGAGTATTCTTATGATTGTTGCTTAAAATACTCCATCATGCATATTACTTACATCAGTTTCAGTTAGATCTCTGACTCTGACCTCTTACTGCATCCTTTGGGTGATTTACTCTGTCTTGGCATTTTTCCTAGGTCTTGGTATTCTTCTATGTGTTTGAAAAGCCTGTAACGTTTCTTGCTCCTGGGAATAACGCTTTATGAAGGAGAGATTATACAATGCCCAGGGCCTGGCACTTCAGGGAGTGTCTTTGGTGTGTGCTACAGGTACTCTGATGCTGTGTTTTGACTGAACTATTCTTTTTTTTTTTTTTTTAATTTTATTTTTTATAAACATATAATATATTTTTATCCCCAGGGGTACAGGTCTGTGAATCGCCAGGTTTACACACTTCACAGCACTCACCATAGCACATACCCTCCCCAGTGTCCATAATCCCACCCCCCCTCCCAACCTCCCTCCCCCCATCAACCCTCAGTTTGTTTTGTGAGATTAAGAGTCACTTATGGTTTGTCTCCCTCCCAATTCCATCTTGTTTCATTTAATCTTCTCCTACCCCCTTAACCCCCCATGTTGCATCTCCTCTCCCTCATATCAGGGAGATCATATGATAGTTGTCTTTCTCTGATTGACTTATTTCGCTAAGTATGATACCCTCTAGTTCCATCAACGTCGTCGCAAATGGCAAGATTTCATTTCTTTTGATGGCTGCATAGTATTCCATTGTGTATATACACCACATATTCTTTATCCATTCGTCTGTTGATGGACATCTAGGTTCTTTCCATAGTTTGGCTATTGTAGACATTGCTGCTATAAACATTCGGGTGCACGTGCCCCTTCAGATCATTACGTTTGTATCTTTAGGGTAAATACCCAGGAGTGCAATTGCTGGGTCATACGGTAATTCTATTTTCAACATTTTGAGGAACCTCCATGCTGTTTTCCAGAGTGGTTGCACCAGCTTGCATTCCCACCAACAGTGTAGGAGGGTTCCCCTTTCTCCGCATCCTCGCCAGCATCTGTCATTTCCTGACTTGTTAATTTTAGCCATTCTGACAGGTGTGAGGTGATATCTCATGGTGGTTTTGATTTGTATTTCCCTGTTGCCCAGTGATGTGGAGCACTTTTTCATGTGTCTGTTGGCCATCTGGATGTCTTCTTTGCAGAAATGTCTGTTCATGTCCTCTGCCCATTTCTTGATTGGGTTATTTGTTCTTTGGGTGTTGAGTTTGCTAAGTTCTTTATAGATTTTGGACACTAGCCCTTTATCTGATATGTCATTTGCAAATATCTTCTCCCATACTGTCAGTTGTCTTTTGGTTTTATTAACTGTTTCTTTCCTGTGCAAAAGCTTTTGATCTTGATAAAATCCCAATAGTTCATTTTTGCCCTTGCTTCCCTTGTCTTTGGCGAAGTTCCAAGGAAGATGTTGCTGCGGCTGAGGTCGAAGAGGTTGCTGCCTGTGTTCTCCTCAAGGATTTGGATGGATTCCTTTCTCACATTGAGATCCTTCATCCATTTTGAGTCTATTTTCATGTGTGGTGTAAGGAAATGATCCAATTTCATTTTTCTGCATGTGGCTGTCCAATTTTCCCAACACCACTTATTGAAGAGGCTGTCTTTTTTCCATTGGACATTCTTTCCTACTTTGTCGAAGATGAGTTGACCATGGAGTTGAGGGTCTATTTCTGGGCTCTCTATTCTGTTCCATTGATCTATGTGTCTGTTTTTGTGCCAGTACCATGCTGTCTTGATGATGACAGCTTTGTAATAGAGCTTGAAGTCCGGAATTGTGATGTCACGAACTTTGGCTTTCTTTTTCAATATTCCTTTGGCCATTAGAGGTCTTTTCTGGTTCCATATAAATTTTAGAATTATTTGTTCCATTTCTGTGAAAAAAATGGATGGTACTTTGATAGGAATTGCATTAAATGTGTAGATTGCTTTAGGTACCATAGACATTTTCACAATATTTATTCTTCCAATCCAGGAACATGGAACATTTTTCCATTTCTTTGTGTCTTCCTCAATTTCTTTCATGAGTACTTTATAGTTTTCTGTGTATAGATTCTTAGTCTCTTTGGTTAGGTTTATTCCTAGAATCTCATAGTTTTGGGTACAATTGTAAATGGGATGGACTCCTTAATTTCTCTTTCTTCTGTCTTGTTGTTGGTGTAGAGAAATGCAACTGATTTCTGTGCATTGATTTTATATCCTGACACTTTACTGAATTCCTGTACAAGTTCTAGCAATTTTGGAGTGGAGCCTTTTGGGTTTTCCACATAGAGTATCATATCATCTGCGAAGAGTGATAGTTTGACTTCTTCTTTGCCGATTTGGATGCCTTTAATTTCCTTTTGTTGTCTGATTGCTGAGGCTAGGACTTCTAGTACTATGTTGAATAGCAGTGGTGATAACGGACATCCCTGTTGTGTTCCTGACCTTAGCGGAAAAGCTTTCAGTTTTTCTCCATTGAGAATGATATTTGCAGTGGGTTTTTCATAGATGGCTTTGATAATATTGAGGTATGTGCCGTCTATCCCTACACTTTGAAGAGTTTTGATCAGGAAGGGATGCTGTACTTTGTCAAATGCTTTTTCAGCATCTATGGAGAGTATCATATGGTTCTTGTTCTTTCTTTTATTAATGTGTTGTATCACATTGATTGATTTGTGGATGTTGAACCAGCCTTGCAGCCCTGGAATAAATCCCACTTGGTCGTGGTGAATAATTCTTTTAACGTACTGTTGAATCCTATTGGCTAGTATTTTGGCGAGAATTTTTGCATCTGTGTTCATCAAGGATATTGGTCTGTAGTTCTCTTTTTTGATGGGATCCTTGTCTGGTTTTGGGATCAAGGTGATGCTGGCCTCATAAAAAGAGTGTGGAAGTTTTCCTTCCATTTCTATTTTTTGGAACAGTTTCAGGAGAATAGGAATTAGTTCTTCTTTAAATGTTTGGTAGAATTCCCCTGGGAAGCCATCTGGCCCCGGGCTTTTGTTTGTTTGGAGATTTTTGATGACTGTTTCAATCTCCTTACTGGTTATGGGTCTGTTCAGGCTTTCTATTTTTTCTGGTTCAGTTGTGGTACTTTATATGTCTCTAGGAATGCATCCATTTCTTCCAGATTGTCAAATTTGTTGGTGTAGAGTTGCTCATAGTATGTTCTTATAATTGTATTTCTTTGGTGTTCGTTGTGATCTCTCCCCTTTCATTCATGATTTTATTTATTTGGGTCCTCTCTCTTTTCTTTTTGATAAGTCTGGCCAGGGGTTTATCAATCTTATTAATTCTTTCAAAGAACCAGCTCCTAGTTTCGTTGATTTGTTCTATTGTTTTTTTGGTTTCTATTTCATTGATCTCTGCTCTGATCTTTATGATTTCTCTTCTCCTGCTGGGTTTAGGATTTCTTTCTTGTTCTTTCTCCAGCTCTTTTAGGTGTAGGGTTAGGTTGTGTACCTGAGACCTTTCTTGTTTCTTGAGAAAGGCTTGTCCCGGGACGCCTGGGTGGCTCAGTGGGTTAAGCCGCTGCCTTCAGCTCAGGTCATGATCCTGGGGTCCTGGGATCGAGTCCTGCATCGGGCTCCTTGCTTGGCAGGGAGCCTGCTTCCTCCTCTCTTTCTGCCGGCCTCTCTGCCTGCTTGTGTGTACTCTCTCTGACAAATAAATAAATAAAATCTTTAAAAAAAAAAAAAAGTCTTGTACCGCTATATATTTTCCTCTCAGGACTGCCTTTGTTGTGTCCCACAGATTTTGAACCATTGTGTTTTCATTATCATTTGTTTCCATGAATTTTTTCAATTCTTCTTTAATTTCCTGGTTGACCCATTCATTCTTTAGAAGGATGCTGTTTAGCCTCCATGTATTTGGGTTCTTTCCAAATTTCCTCTTGTGATTGAGTTCTAGCTTCAGAGCATTGTGGTCTGAAAATATGCAGGGAATGATTCCAATCTTTGGTAACGGTTGAGACCTGATTTAGGACTGAGAATGTGATCTATTCTGGAGAATGTTCCATATGCACTAGAGAAGAATGTGTATTCTGTTGCTTTGGGATGAAATGTTCTGAATATATCTGTGATGTCCATCTGGTCCAGTGTGTCATTTAAAGCCTTGATTTCCTTGTTGATCTTTTGCTTGGATGATCTGTCCATTTCAGTGAGGGGAGTGTTAAAGTCCCCTACTATTATTGTATTATTGTCGATGTGTTTCTTTGATTTTGTTATTAATTGGTTTATATAGTTGGCTGCTCCCACGTTAGGGGCATAGATATTTAAAATTGTTAGATCTTCTTGTTGGATAGTTCCTTTGAGTATGATATAGTGTCCTTCCTCATCTCTTATAATAGTCTTTGGCTTAAAATCTAATTGATCTGATATAAGGATTGCCACTCCTGCTTTCTTCTGATGTCCATTAGCATGGTAAATTCTTTTCCACCCCCTCACTTTAAACCTGGACGTGTCTTCGGGTTTAAGATGAGTTTCTTGTAGGCAACATATAGATGGGTTTTGTTTTTTTATCCATTCTGATACCCTGTGTCTTTTGATTGGGGCATTTAGCCCATTAACATTCAGGGTAAGTATTGAGAGATATGAATTGAGTGCCATTGTATTGCCTGTAAGGTGACTGGTATTGTATATTGTCTCTGTTTCTTTCTGATCTACTACTTTTAGGGTCTCTCTTTGCTTAGAGGACCCCTTTCAAAATTTCCTGTAGAGCTGGTTTGGTATTTGCAAATTCTTTCAGTTTTTGTTTGTCCTGGAAGCTTTTAATCTCTCCTTCTATTTTCAATGATAGCCTAGCTGGATATAGTATTCTTGGCTGCATGTTTTTCTCATTTAGTACTCTGAATATATCATGCCAGCTCTTTCTGGCCTGCCAGGTCTCTGTGGATAAATCTGCTGCCAATCGAATATTTTTACCATTGTAAGTTACAGACTTCTTTTCCCGGGCTGCTTTCAGGATCTTCTCTTTGTCACTAAGACTTGTAAATTTTACTATTAGGTGACGGGGTGTGGACCTATTCTTATTGATCTTGAGGGGGCTTCTCTGAACCTCCTGGATTTTGATGCTTGTTCCCTTTGCCATATTGGGGAAATTCTCTCCAATAATTCTCTCCAATATACCTTCTGCTCCCCTCTCTGTTTCCTCTTCTTCTGGAATCCCAATTATTCTAATGTTGTTTCATCTTATGGTGTCACTTATCTCTCAAATTCTCCCCTCATGGTCCAGTAGCTGTTTGTCCCTCTTTTGCTCAGCTTCTTTATTCTCTGTCATTTGGTCTTCTATATCGCTAATTCTTTCTTCTGCCTCATTTATCCTAACAGTGAGAGCCTCCATTTTTGATTGCACCTCATTTATAGCTTTTTTTATTTCAACTTGGTTAGATTTTAGTTTTTTTATTTCTCCAGAATGGGCTTTTATATCTCCCGAGAGGGTTTCTCTAATATCTTCCATGCCTTTTTCGAGCCCAGCTAGAACCTTGAGAATCGTCATTCTGAACTCTAGATCTGACATATTACTAATGTCTGTATTGATTAGGTCCCTAGCCTTTGGTACTGCCTCTTGTTCTTTTTTTTGTGGTGAATTTTTCCGCCTTGTCATTTTGTCCAGATAAGAGTATATGAAGGAGCAAGTAAAATACTAAAAGGGTGGCAACAACCCCAGGAAAATATGCTTTAGCCAAATCAGAAGAGATCCCAAATCGTGAGGGGGGGGGAAAGGGGATAAAAAGAGGTTCAGAAAGAAAAAAAAAGAAAAAAAAGAAACAATTAAAAAAAGAAAACCAATAAAGAAAAAATATAAAAAGGAAAAAAATATATATATATATTAGATAAACTAGTTTAAAAACGTTAAAAAAGAAAGGGTAAGAATTTAAAAAATTTAGCAGAAGAAGAAAAAAAATTGAAAAAGAAAAGAAAAAAAATTAAATTAACTACAAGGCTAAAGAATCATGGAGAGAAAGCCATGAGTTCCGTGCTTTGCTTTCTCCTTCTCTGGAATTCCCATGCTCTCCTTGGTATTGAAACTGTACTCCTTGGTAGCTGAACTTGGTCCTGGCTGGGTTTCTTGTTGATCTTCTGGGGGAGGGGCCTGTTGTAGTGATTCTCAAGTGTCTTTGCCCCAGGCGGAGTTGCACCACCCTTACCCGGCCGGTCTGAGTAATCCGATCGGGTTTGCTTTCGGGAGCTTTTGTTCCCTGTGCACTTTCCATAGAGTTCCAGAGGGCAGGAATGAAGATGGTGGCCTCCCGGTCTCCAGCCCGGAGGAGCCGAGAGCCGGGGGCCCCACTCCTCAGTGCGCTCTCAGAGAACAGCGCCCAATTACTCCCGTCACCCTGGCCTCCGGCCGCACTCCGAGCTGACCGAGCCTGCGACCAGTTCAAGGTAACCCCGAGCTTAGAGCTTACTCCTCAGCTCTGTCTCTGTAGCCGGCTTCCCCGTTCTAATACCTGCAAGCTCTGCGACACTCAGACACCCCCGATCCTTCTGTGACCCTGCGGGACCTGAGGCCACGCTGACCCTGCGTGGGCTTCACCCCGGTTAAGCCTCTGGAGCGATGTCCCTCAGTGGAACAGACTTTTAAAAGTCCCGATTTTGTGCTCCGTTGCTCTGCCGCTTGCCGGGAGCCGGCCCCTCCCCCTGCGGTCTATCTTCCCGTCGCTTTGGATTCACTTCTCCACCAGTCCTACCTTTCAGAAAGTGGTTGATTTTCTGTTTCTAGAGTTGCTGTTCTTCTTCTCTTCGATCTCCCGTTGGATTTGTAGGTGTTTGCAATCCTTAGATGAGCTATCTAGCTGATCTCCCGCTACCTGAAGTAGTCTCAGCTGCTACTTCTCCACCATCTTGACTCCTCCCTGACTGATCTATTCTTAAACTCATTCATCTGCAGAGGTTCACCTTGCCTGCAATGGGCAGTATTTGAACCTTAGCCAGAATGTGGTGAGTTTTAACTAGCCATGTTCTGGTCAGCTTGTTACATGAGACCTGATGCAACTTCAACTAGAACTGAACCCTTGTAGAACTTTATGGTTCTTAGAGGTGGTGTGTGTAGGGGGTTTCTGTTGGCCTTCTGTGGAAAGGGCCCACTGCACTGGTCCTTAGGCACTACCAGCAGAGTGCTGGGTGGCCATACTTTATGTAAACAGGTTAGGCAACCAGTTTTGTTGTTGTGCTGTTTACTGAAGTTTGTTTATACTGAGGGGTAGGGAATGGAAATTGTGCCAGCCAGCTCCTTTGTCCCCAGAGGTGGGTCACCATAGCATCTGCTCTCAGGGAACCACTCCCAGAAGAGTGAATCATTTCCTTTCATGTGTCCCAGGCATTTTTCAGATTGCTGTTTTCATTCTGTCTGTCTCTGTGTTGCCTGACTGCTGGGAGCAGCACAGTGCACTTTGGGCTCTATCCCAGCCAAGGCTGCTGACTTTTAAAACTCCAAACTTTAAGAATGTGCTGTGGCAGGGGCCTACACTGGTCTTCTGAGGGAGGGTCTGATGCCCTGGGGCAGATACAGGTTTAACCTAGAAGGACAGTTGCATGTGAGCACAAGGGTGTGGAATTGGGAGCAAAGCAGGCTAAAGAGCCAGTGTCAAGGTTAAGAACTCTCAGCAGGTATCTCTGCACCTATGCTAAAGGGCAGAGAAAGGAAATGGTGCCCATCACCACTGCTCCTGGCTCTTTTTCCCCTGGAGAGGCGTTTCTGCAAATGCCACCTCTCATAGATGGACTGGAAGAAGAGCCAACTGTCTCTCCTCATGCACCTTGGACGATCCTCAGATCATGCCATCTGCCCTAGAGTTGCCTGCCTGACTTCCTTCCAGGAGTTGGGCAGGATCCTCAGGTCTCTCTCCCAGCCAAGCATACCAACATGTAGAACTCCAGTCTTTGAGCCCCACTGGTTGCAAAAACACAAAAATCAGCCCTTCTCATTTTCCCAACCAATGTCTTTGGGGATGCGTTCTCCTTGTGCATATCCATTTGCTGCCCTCTCTCTCTTACCTCTCTCTGCAATCGGGGCTCCCTACCTCCTCAACACCCACAATGCATCTCTCCACCAAATCTCACACAACACACACACACGCACACACACTAACACAGATATCTGTGTGTATACACTTTAGTTGAGATACATTTTAGTTGAATGTGTATACACTTTATTTGAGATACACTTTAATAGAGATATCTGTGTGTGTGTGTACACTTTAGTTGCTGTAAACTTGCCTCTCAGAACTGCTTTTGTTATATCCCACTGTTTGGGTTTTTTTTTTTCTTTTTTTAAGAAAAACTGCCAAAAAAAAAAAAAAAAAACCTAAAGTGAAAACAGTTCTTCATAAATTCAGGCCCTTCTGCTACCAAGAGAGCCAAAGTCTAGGCTAGAGGTGAAATCACTGTTACAGGATTTCTTTTCCTTAACAGCCTGTGGTTCTTTGTCATGCCACTTTGAGGAATGAAGAGGAAGACCAGGCAGGCTAGGCAGTAAAGCAAAGTTTATTGAACAATAATACAAAGCTCCTGAAGGAGGGGACCTGAGAGAAGGCTGATTTGGAGATTTGGGGTTTAGATCTAGGGGATTTGGTGAGCTTGTAGGTGGGTTGTTTTAACCTGATTAACCCTCCATGGGCCTATCATCCAATCAGATTTCTGTCATCTACCTGTCACATAGGAAAGGGTGGAAGGCTCCTTCCAGGGATGTGTAAAATCCTTTTAAGGGTGGTTTCCTCTTAGAGTGCTTGTTGTGGGGGGTGGGGTGCTGGCATTTGTCCCTGCCTGCCTTTCTTCCAAATATCCTTCATTATCGTCATCCTACTAGACTCAAGGAAGGAACTTAATCTGCCTTCTCTCTAGTCTCTCTGGAGCAACTGGAGGATGAAAGCTTGACTTCAAGGAAACAGATAGATGAAGAAGAAGGTGGAAAATGGGATAAACAAAGAGGTATAACAAGCACAGAAACTAAAACGGAAACAAACTTGTGGAAATAGTCATAGTGATGTAGTTTTTGAATGCAGGTGGGATCCAGAGCAGATGTCCAAGAAAGAATTCTTGAGGTATCTTTGGTGCAGAAAGGTGATTTTATTAAAGCAGGGGGACAGGACCAGTGGGCAGAAAGAGGGGCTATACCAAGGCTATGAGGGGTGACTGGTTATATACTCAGGAGTTGTGGAAGGTAAGGAAAAAGGGAGGTGTCCAAAAGGACTGTCATATGCTAAAGAGGACCTAATAAGATATTTGAGGCCTTGCCATTGTCAGTTTAAGGTTGTTTTTCCCTCTAGCAAGGCATTAACATTAATACAGCTGAGAGTTTCCTTCTGGAAGTTAGGTTCTTCATAAGAATGCTTTCTTCTGGTAAATCACTAAGATATTTATAAACTGAGGGAGACTCACATCCTAAAGGACTGTGATCTCTATACATTAACCAGTCTGGTTTTTCTTCCCTTAGCTTCCCTTAGCAGCTATGAGTGCCCCAAGTTTGTCACACAGATCCTACCCTGGAGTGCATGGGGGATTGTGGGGTGTCAGCTTGTGCTTTGCCCTCAGCTTGCCTTCTGCTCCCTCATCCATAGGGAACAGAGACACAGCCAGATAAGACATGCTAAAAACACAAATATGAATCTGGCCGTGTCACTGTTCTGATAAACAGCCTCACGTCTGGGAGAAAGGCAGTATATTATCTAAACAAATAAGTAACTTGGTAATTTGTATTATCAAATAAAAATAAAGACAGGCAAGTTTAAAAATAAATACTTTGTTTGAAAGTATTATTGCAATAAGAAGAAGGAGACTTGTAATAAGGAAACAGTCTAACCATAGAGGTACAAGTGCAATCATCTCAAAGGCCAGGCAGAAAGGAATTTTCTTGTATGGGGATCTGTCAGCAAGGCTAGAAAAAATAGGGTGTAGAAGGAGTGGGATAATCAGGTAATGTTTTCCCCTGAGATCTTCTGATTCCTAGGAGGGATCATCAAAGAGGAGTTATATATTGGGTCAAGATAAGGGTAGATCAAAGTTCAGGACAGTGGAGAAAAGAGAGAAGCTTAACTAATGTTTATTAGTTTGCCACTGTGTTTAGATTGATCAGAGGGGATGAAGAGGAAAATCACCCAGAGCGGGCCCAGGCCAGGAGGCCCCAGAAGATGGCAAGTTACTAACCATAAACTAGAGATAACCAGAAGCCCTACTGGGAGCAAGAGATAACCAGCAGCTTCTGCTTCTGTAAACAGGCATCCCACCACAGTCCCCCTGCACTACTGTTCCTACCCAAAGCCGCCCCAGTTCAAACCCACCTACCAGCAGTCAGCATAGCCCTTGGAACCTAACTGCCAGCAGTCCCCTATAGAAGCCCTATAACCTCATTGCCTGGGGCCCAGAGCATCGAGAACAAGCTCATCTGGGTATGCTGGCATAAAATAAATCCAAGTTCTGCTACTTCTCCAAGTGTCGCTTGGTCTCTCGCAGGTCTGATTATTTTTCCACAACATTTTGTGGCCCCAGCGAGATTCCAACTGCTTTGGTTGCACCAGAGCAGGAAGGAACTTGGGATCCAACCGGGGCAGCATGCCACCCAACAGTATTCTGAGTCCTCCTTCACCCCAGAGTTCCAACCCTCTGGAAGGTCTTGCCCCACTTGGACTCCAAGGAGAAGTGGACCAACTCACCTGTCAGCTCACCAGGACTTGGTAAGCCTCCCGGGAATATAATTTGTAGTCAGGTCCCACTCCGTGGAGCAGAAGGGAAGCTTGATCACCTTCCAGGAATTTCAGAAAGGAACTGCACAGATCAGGGACCTGGGGCAGCAGGGAGGACCTATAATAACTTCTGTGTAAACGCGTGAGTAGGTGAACGGCCTGTTTGTGTTTGTGGCTCCACAGTCTTGAGACTACAGAGTCTAAGTGGCCCCCAACCTGTTTCTGTAGTGACCTCATAGAGTCTAGGGTGAGCCCTTCGGGTCGCCAGTTGAGGGCTTATATGGACTCGCTGCGGCTAAGAGGCAGCCATGTCTCCTCTGGGAGAGTGGACAGGCAGGCATCTGATTGGTCTCTCCTTGGAGGGGCACCCACCTTTTGTCTTTGTGCCACCAAGGCAGGGAGGAAGCACAAGGGGTGAGTCAGAGAGCCCCTATTCATCATGGGTGGAAGCTCTTCAAAACCTACAGTCTTAGATATATGCCCAAAAATGTTAAGAAAGGATCTCAGAAGACTAAGGGATCAAAATGTCTCCTGGAAAATTACACACATTTTGTGAACTGGAATGGGTCACTTTTTTGGTCAACTGGCCCTCTGAGGGTGCCCGAAGACCTGCCCACTGCCCATGTCATTTATAAAATTATGGTTGGGACTCCCAGATACTCTGACCAATTTCCATATATTGGTTTTTGGCTTCAGATAGCCCAAACTCTGCCCTCGTGGGTCCAATTCTGTGCTAATAGGAAGGACCAAAGTAAAATATTTGTAACCCAAGTAAAAGAGCCCGAAGACTATAAGAAAGCAAAGACTGCCTATGAGGGAGACCCTGCCTGAGGACATTAGGGGCAGGAATGGGGATGAGTTGGGACAAGGATGAGCCCATTAGGAAGTGCAGGGATCACAGTCCTCCTCTGACTCAGGGAACTGAAATAAGCAGCAAGAAGACTGTTCCTGCTTCTTCTAAGAGGAATGTGAAGATACCAGATTTGGCAGCTCTGAGAGCCCACAGAAAACTTGATCCAGACAGAAAAAAAATATAAAATAATAGGAACTCTCATCCTTAAGTTTAAGAAAGAGGAGAGGAGACTAAGAATTCTGAGTGTCTCTGATAAGCCAGGCATTATTACACTGAGAGTGTTAAACATATACTTTCATTAATTTCCCCAAACACCATGTAGGCTTATAGAGTGTAACTTTGTAAATGTGACTTTGATAATCTAGGAAGTAGTTGTGCATTAAAAAAAAATGAAAATCTGAAGTAGTAATTCAAACACAGAGAGGAAAAGTGTGGGTTCTGGAATCCTGCAACATGTTTCAAAATTTTGTTTCAACCACTTCCTAGTGATGAGACTTGAATAACTTTTCTAAATTTTTTGTGCCTTGTTTTCTCATCTGCAAAGTATAGATAGTGGTTACACAAAACAGTTGTAAGATTCAAATTAGATTATCTCTATTACTTGCCTAGACAAACATCGAAAGTTTAGTAACTCCCCAGAAAATGTTTCATATTATTCTACAATGATCTTCAAAATTTATGTTATTCTAAAATGTCATTCTGCTTCCTGTATTTGAGTGTGACGATTATAATACCCATTGAAATATACTTTTGATATTTCTATTAAGATTAGTTCATCTTTTTTTTAAATTTATTTTCAGCGTAACAGTATTCATTGTTTTTGCACCACACCCAGTGTTCTATGCAATCCGTGTCCTCTCCAGTACCCACCACCTGGTTCCCCCAACCTCCCACCCCCCACCCCTTTAAAACCCTCAGATTGTTTTTCAGAGTCCATAGTCTCTCATGGTTCACCTCCCCTTCCAATTTCCCTCAATTCCCTTCTCCTCTCCATCTCCCCATGTCCTCCATGCTATTTGTTATGCTCCACAAATAAGTGAAACCATATGACACTTGACTCTCTCTGCTTGACTTATTTCACTCAGCATAATCTCTTCCAGTCCCATCCATGTTGCTACAAAAGTTGGGTATTCATCCTTTCTGATGGAGGCATAATACTCCATAGTGTATATGGACCACATCTTCCTTATCCATTCGTCCATTGAAGGGCATCTTGGTTCTTTCCACAGTTTGGCCACCGTGGCCATTGCTGCTATAAACATTGGGGTACAGATGGCCCTTCTTTTCAATACATATGTATCTTTGGGGTAAATACCCAGTAGTGCAATTACAGGGTCATAGGGAAGCTCTCTTTTTAATTTCTTGAGGAATCTCCGCACTGTTCTCCAAAGTGGCTGCACCAACTTGCATTCCCACCAACAGTGTAAGAGGGTTCCCCTTTCTCCACATCCTCTCAACACATGTTGTTTCCTGTCTTGCTAATTTTGGCCATTCTAACTGGTGTAAGGTGGTATCTCAATGTGGTTTTAATTTGAATCTCCCTGATGGCTAGTGATGATGAACATTTTTTCATGTGTCTGAGAGCCATTTGTATGTCTTCTTTGGAGAAGTGTCTGTTCATATCTTCTGCCCATTTTTTGATATGATTATCTGTTTTGTGTGTGTTGAGTTTGAGGAGTTCTTTATAGATCCTGGATACCAATCTTTTGTCTGTACTGTCATTTGCAAATATCTTCTCCCATTCCGTGGGTTGCCTCTTTGTTTTCTTGACTGTTTCCTTTGCTGTGCAGCTTTTGATTTTGATGAAGTCCCAAAAGTTCATTTTTGCTTTTGTTTCCTTTGCCTTTGGAGATTAGTTCATCTTAATTATGGTGATAACCTTATGTCATTCGTGTATTTGTTAAAACTTTTATCTTCTCCCTATTGTTTGAAAGTTGTTCTTTGATGAGTTATAAGTAATACATTATTGGAAATGGAAAACTTAATTGGTAATTAGCCTTAGGAACTGTGAGTAGAGAGTCAAAGAAGGCAGTGAGACAGTCATAAAACACAGAGCCCAAGAGGAAACCCAGCCAGAAGGAAAAGGGGGCTAATGGAAATTCCCTGCCTATAGATATGGGGGCTTCTCCCTCACTCATTTCCCAGGTTAATGGCTATAAATGGAGTCATCTGTGGTTAGTCTCCCTCTAGATGGGGATTTTAAAGAATATTCCCAAGCATCTGCTCCTCTGTTGGAGCTGATGAGCTCTAAGAAATGGAAACCCTTTCTCTGCCTTCAGGTAGCACATTGCCTCTTCTGTCTCCCCCTCCCCCTTCTGTTTCTGCACCACCACACCTTGGGTGTGGCCTGCCTAACTGGCTTCTAGACCATTCTCAGTGTCTCGAGCACCATGGCTCCTTCTCCCTTCACTGTCAAGGAGCAAGAAGAACATCCCCTGGACACAACACTGTCCACTCCAGATCTCCCCACGTGTCTCAGGTAAAAATTGACCATGGGGAGGGTCCAGGTGGAACATAATTCAGTATTTAAACTAAGTTTGTTGGTTTAATTAAGAGACATATTTTTTAAGCTTTATCAGCACTAAACATGAAACTTTACTCTACCAAGGGTTACTGAAGGCTAAATAAGTTTGTGTTGTCTCTGTTACAATTTGTTAGCAAAAAATACTAAAATGAGGAAAGAAATACTAAATTGTTGGGTAAAGTTTCATGGGTACTTGTTAAGATAGTCTTTGGCAACCTGAAACTTTAAAGTCCTGCTTGGATGATAAATGAGACCAAATTCATTAGACATCTAGTGCTTTTCCAAAGAGTATGAAGTACAAATCATTGATAACTAGACATAGGTTTGTGCTTTTGACTTCTTATCAGGGAAAAAACAAAAACAAAACAAAACTAAGGATATTTAAATCTGTTGATAAATATGTTCTGTGCTTAATTGATTCATCAGTTTGCCATCAAAAGAATTCTGGTGTAACAGTTCACAATTGGTTACTACTTGGTCTTCAGTGGAGACTAAGGTTTCTAAGAGTGCAAAATTCTAAATGTAATTAAGACTGATGGGAATAAGGGAAACAACTCTGTATGTAGAAAAGTAGGAGATATGTGAAAAGATGTAAGAAATAGGAATGCATTTCTGTTAATGATAAAAGAAGGTAATTTTGACCTAAATGAGACTGGCCGTTTGGAAAGAAATGGCTTGGGACAAAATGTAAATGCAGAGGAATTGTAAAAGGTTTGTGAAGGGAAAACTTTGGAAAGATTAAAACCAATGGATTTTAGAGTACACTGGTATTCGAATAAAAATCTCCTTTCTCTCTGTTCAAAGAGACAAGTTTTTTTTAATTGTTGGTCTGCTCTTATAAGAAAATGTAAACAGCTGTTTTCTCTTTGCCTTCCCCCCACCCCCCCCCCCCCCCCCCCCCCCCCCCCAGCAAAAAAAAAAAAAAAAACAACGGACTCTAGGTTTGCCTTTATCAGGTCTTTAACATCCCTAATCCTATTTAGGCATGTGCTTTAAAACTTTCTAAGGTTTTAACAAACTTCCCAAGATTTAAATTATAAACGAAGTCTTCTTAACTTATTAGGCCTTTTAGTTGCTACACTAATTCACTCAGGAAGTACTGCAAAACAAATGATAAGCCTTGGGTTATATTTGGGTGGGTGCTATAACTATTCTGGAGGTAATGTGCAATACCTAAAGTTTTAGTGTACTAATACAAGATCATCACTCAATGTTCTGACTATTGAAATGTTGTGTGTTGCAGAATTACTAAACCTTCCTTGTCAGTCGTTATCACTGTTAGGGCCAATTTAATGTTAAAACCTGTTTAACTATTAGGGCCTGCTTAGCCAGAGCAACTCCATATTGCCTAGGTAGCCATATTGTTGTTTACATCCACGGACTTCATTCCAGGAATAAATACCCCAGTAGTTCCTGGTATGGTTCCGGGTATTGATTCCGGGAGTAAACGCCTTAACAATAGAAGCCACATACTTTGGGTCTGCGGTTATTCCCTATAAAACCAGCCTGTGAGATCGGGAGGGGGTTGCTCACTTTGGAGGTGGCCCTGGCTGATCAGTCTGACTTCTAATGCTTGGCATAGAATAAAGCTTCACATAACTTTCACTTTGTCTCAATCTCGTTCCCCTGGCCAGTCAGTCTAACTTCTAATGCTTGGTATAGAATAAGGTTATGCATAACTTTCACTTTGTCTCAGTCTTGTTCCTTTGATAACAGACCCCAGCAATCATGGTGAACTCTCATGTTGGACCATGGTAGGGTCTGAGTTTTTGTTATTTACTGTTCTTATTGTCTTCCAATGTTAGTTTCATCTTCAAGGAAGTTTATATAAAGGACTTTTAGGACAAACACGGGTGTTCAATATCTTTAGGATCAAAACTGAAATGAGTAAAATTTCCAGAACTAACTAAAGCTGCATTCAAACTAAACAAGAATTAGTAACATGGCACTAAATGAACTAAAAAGATGATTATAGTGTTGTGACTCTTGTTTGAAACATTGCTGGCCTCTAGTGCTCCTCTTCCAGATTAAGAATATCTTCCTCTTAAGATATCTATGACTTACAAAAAACATGATGAAGTATTCATTTGTGAGCAAATTGAAACAGGTCAATTTTCTCTATATTTGAGCCCTCTGAAATTCAAAAGGTCTCACTAAGTATTTTTTCTTCCAAGGCAATCATAATTATTTGCATAAGTTCAATATGAGTATGTTCTCCTAGTAACAGGACACCATTGAAACCACTGGTTATTATGCCAAGGCTTTGACTGGAATGTCTCATTTGAGAGATATTCGTAGACGGAGATATGACCAAACAGTTTTAAGGAACTGAGGTTCAGCTTATGAAATGGAGCCATAAAGCCCCTTGGAAATGTTGGCCTAATACCTTGCTTACAGAGTTCCCAGCAGCCTCACCAGGTGAGTAAAGAATGTCACTTCCTGGCCCATGAAAAGAACCTCAAGGTATACCGGGGACTTCATGAAGAGGAATCCATCCACATCTACAGGTACTGAACGCATGCCTGATGGCAAGTACTTGGCTTGGCTTCTGGCCTGGAGAAGCTACTAGAAATTCAACCTAGAGATTCCTTATGAAAGTTCCAGCAAATCAGATTCTGAAAGATCTATGTGATCACTCCTTCTTGCCGAGCTTATATAATAATGATGCCATTTGTTAAAACTGTGTTTGTTTTCCAAGAAAATTGTCTTATTTAGCTATCTCTGGAAATAAGGGTTATTATAGAGAGAAATTTTGTTTCAATAACACACCTTTATGGATCTTAAATTATAGTTTTGATGGTCTTTGAATAATGTTTACCTAAGCTACACAACTTGAGGTAATATAGACAATCTTTATAGACAATCTTTATATACACATAGACAATCTTTGTGCATTTTATTCTGTGTGGTTAATAACAGGACCCCATGAGCATATGGTTATTTAAACAGCTGGGAAATGGGATTGATTCCCCAACAATTATATAACTTAACTAGTACGGTGGCAAATTCAATGTGGCTGGGACAATGAAATCACTCCATAAAAGCCAGAGCATACCCTACCCTATAGGGTTGACTATGGGCTTGTGGAGAAATGGATAAACCCACCTTCTTTGTGATTGGATTGGATGATGTAGTTGGGATGCCCTTATCTCTTGACAAGTCTTCTCCCACTTGCCAGTGATTCCTTATAATTAGGATATTGTTAAGGCTAGACCTCAAAAGGCTTCTTGATGGATATAGTAATATCATAATCATATTTATCCTATTGAGGTACAATTGTAAACAAAGGCTTTAGCCAAGCACAAACAGCACTCCTGAGCCTCAAAGCTCACTGTGGGGCAGCTCACACAGGGACAGTCCCTGACTGGAATGACTTCACATCAGGTCCAGAGTGTCTTAGAGACCAAAGGCCACCAATAGATGATAGGAGGCAGACTTATTAAATACCACGGAAGGCTTAAAATAATACCTAAAACCTGTCAAACTTTAAACTCGGCTACCCTTCTGCCTGGACCCGAACACCGTACTTCTATAGAGCATAACTGTTGGAGGTTATTGATACCATTTATTCTAGTCAGCTGGATTTAAAAGATTCTCCTACCAAAAATACAGATGACAATTGGGTTACTGTTGGCAATAGTTTTGTAAAAAAGAGGGAATAAAAAGCTGGGTATGCTACAATGTTCACTCATGCTTGGCAATTGCTAAAGCCTTAAAAATTAATATTTATGCTGATTCCAAATATGTTTCCCTAGTCCAACATGCTCACGGAACAATTTGGAAAGTATTACTCTTCTTAAGGCTGTACACCTACCTAGCTATAATTCATCTCAAGGACTCTATGGCAGGCCACCCCCCCCCATAAAAATCAGGGTTAGAGGAGACCTCGAACAGATTGGAGACTTAGAAGTGTCCTGACACCTCCAAGCCCTGGAAAAAACTCTAAGGCATATCTCCAGAGAACTTTAGAAAGTACCCCTATCCCCATTGGTAACTGGGCTCTCTCCAACAACCAGGGGACATGATATGGGTAAAATATTGGAAAAAGGGAAAAAGCTGCTCCAACCTACTTGCACAGGTCCTCATCTAGTAATACTGGCAACTTCCACTGCTGTTACAGTTGCAGGTATCACTCCCTAAATCCATCATTCCTGAGTAAAGAAGGCAAAAACCCCACAGACCCTGAAGACTGACAGACAGCCTGGAACCCAACTGAATTCCTCATGTTAAAGATCCGAAAGATGACCCAGCAGCTCACAGCTGCCAAGAGGGCCTCCTGCCCAACTTGATGCCCTGCAGAAACCCGTGGATCCCCAACTTGAGGAGTCCACAACCTTGTTCCAGTTGCAAACCTGGAAGCAGACTGGCAAAAACATGGTAAGAGCTTGAGGAACTCTAAGGGGAACACTGGGACACCGAAATTTCTGTGCCACCCTACACCAGTAATGATAGTGATAGTTGGGACACTTACGTTCTCTGTGGATTTAGCTGAGTAAACCCAAGGAAACGGGAATTTGACACAGGAAAAATAAAAAATCACTGTAGCCATAGTCTAAGTAGGTATATTGAGTCTGTTCAGCAAAATCTACTGCTGGTAACTCAATACATACCTTTAGACCAGCAAGAAACCATCATCAAAAGGGCGGAATGAAGAGGAAAATTACCCAGAGCAGGCCCATGCCAGGAGGCCCCAGAAGATGGAAAGTTATTAACAATGAGCTAGAGATAACCAGAAGCTCTAATGGGAGCAAGAGATAACCAGCCACTTCCGCTTCTGCAGGCTTCCCACCACAGGCTCTCTGCACTACTGTTCCCGCCTAAAGCAGCCCCCATTACCCCAGTTTAAACCCACCTATCAGTCTCCATAGCCCTTGGAAGCTGACTGACTGCAATCCCCTATAAAAACCCTATAACCCCATTGCATGGGGCCCTATACTGCCAGCATAAGCCCATCTGGGTCCACCAGTGTAAAATAAATCCAAATTCTCCTACTTCTCCAGAGTGTCAATTGGTCTCTCGTAGGTCTGATTATTTTTCTGCAATAGGGACAAATGGCACAACGAATCACTCTGGTCTCTAGTTTAACAAAGAATGGGAATTTAAAGGGGCCAGGTCTGCAAAATTAGCAAGACAGGAAACAACATGTGTTGGAGAGGATGTGGAGAAACGGGAACCCTCTTACACTGTTGGTGAGAATGCAAGTTGGTGCAGCCACTTTGGAAAACAGTGTGGAGATTCCTCAAGAAATTAAAAAGAGAGCTTCCCTATGAACCTGCAATTGCACTACTGTGTATTTACCCCAAAGATACAGATGTAGTGAAAAGAAGAGCCATCTGTACCCCAATGTTTATAGCAGCAATGGCCACGGTTTCCAAACTGTGGAAAGAACCAAGATGCCCTCCAATGGACGAATGGATAAGGAATATGTGGTCTATATACACTATGGTGTATTATGCCTCCATCAGAAAGGATGAATACCCAACTTTTGTAGCAACATGGACAGGACTGGAAGAGATTATGCTGAGTGAAATAAGTCAAGCAGAGAGAGTCAATTATCATATGGTTTCATTTATTTGTGGAACATAACAAATAGCATGGAGGACAAGGGGAGATGGAGATGGAGAGAAGGGAGTTGAGGGAAATTGGAAGGGGAGGTGAACCATGAGAGACTATGGACTCTGAAAAACAATCTGAGGGTTTTGAAGGGCCTGGGGGTGGGAGGTTGGGGGAACCAGGTGGTGGGTATTGGAGAGGGCACGGATTGCATGGAGCACTGGGTGTGGTGCAAAAACAATGAATACTGTTACGCTGAAAAAAAAATTATCACCACTGAACCAGTTCTCTTTTTTTTTATTTTATTTATTTGACAGAGAGATCACAAGTAGGCAGAGAGGCAAGCAAAGAGAGAGGAGGAAGCAGGCTCCCTGCCAAGCAGAAAGCCCAATGCGGGGCTCGATCCCAGGACCCTGGGATCATGACCCGAGCCGAAGGCAGAAGCCCAACCCACCGAGCCACCCAGGTGCCCCACCACTGAACCAGTTCTTAAAAGAAATGTTATTGGGTCATAACATTTAAGTAAAAAACAATGGCCATAATTAGACATCAAAACATTATGAATAAAAAGTTTACACAATAAAAAAAAAGACATTAACAGAGGAAAACCAAATTTAACAACGTATGTACTGGTGCCCCACAAAGACATGATGACTAAAGGCAGTCATGCAGTTCAAGCTACTGAGCTAATGAGAAGGCAGGGGTCTGGGGCTTCAAAGTGGGGAAGACAATTGACAGGAAGATGAGAAGAACAAATGATTGATAAATATTTGCCATGCTATGCAGATAAGTCTTTCTGATATAAAAAGTTATTTCTGATAATAGCTCTCTTCCTGATACAAGTCCCCTATTTAAATTCTTTATGCAGTTAAGAAACAGGTAAAAATCTATTCCTTAAGCCTAGTGGGTCTTAATTGCCTTCAGCCCAAGACTATCCCCATACCAAAGTGGCACATTTTAGGGTGGTGCATTCTATTCCCCTTCAGTCCTGCCTTTGAACCTTTTCCAAGAAGTTTTACGGTCCAGAAGTTGAGTTAGTAGATTGCTCCATTTCACCTCATAATGCTGCTGGGAAGCCTGTAAACAAGGTACTAGGCCAATTTTTATCAGTTCCACAAAGTCAGCCTTAGTTCCTTAGATCTGTGTGGTCATACCGGAGTCTATTACATATCTGAGGATTACATCACTCTCATATATGAAATTCCAATCAAAGCCTTGGTAATATAACCAATATTTCCAATTTTGTCCTATTATAAGGAGAATAGCTTTTTTTTATTAAGTTTTAAAATTTAATTCCAGTGTAGTTTACATACAGTGGTATATTATTTTCAGGTGTGCAATACAGTGATTCAACAATTGTGTACATTACTCAGTGCTCATCATGGTAAGGGTATTCTTTAATCCCCATCACCTATTTCATCATCCCCCATCACCTTCCCCTCTGATAACCATCAGTTTGAGGAAAACAGATATGTACTGAACTTATGCATTACTGTATTGCCATGAAATGAGAATATTTAAGAGTATACTTAGGACTCTTATGAGACCTTCTACATTCTGAAGGTATCAGGAAGGGAGAAAAAGATAAGTGTTTCACCTTTGCTCTCAAAGGTGTATTTCACCAAATTATTGATAGCTAAGGAGAAAAGAGAAAAGGGTTCCCTTAAATCTGGAAAAACAAAACACAAAGGACCAATATTTCAAACGAAAAGAAACCATAAAAATCATAACAATCCTCATCAATTCATTCAGTTCCATGTAATTAATTCTTACTGATCTTCATCTTTTTGTTAGGAGTTTCATAAACCATTGGTTTCTCCACTAGAGTTCTACAAATTCTCACCAAGTTCAGTGGTATGATCTGAAAGGTTCCAGAGACCTGTACTTGTTAGAGTCCTTTCCATTAGTCTCTTTGAAGATGAAGCAATTTTACAGGAGCAATTTTGCAAAGCATTAGAGTGAAACAATAAATGTCTGCAAAGGACAAAAGTCTTTAGAATGCCTATGCTTAAAGATCTAATGAGAATTCATCATAAAGCAATTGAAAAGGAAATTTGGTTATATCTGTGGCACACACCTTAAGATGACAATTAGGGAAAGAAGATAGAAAAGATGGACAAATAGAATTCTGAGTTCACCTCCTCCTACAGACACACCAAGGCAACAACTATAGTATTGCAACTCCCTCTGAAAATGACCGGAAGACTGGCAGAACTGATATTAGGCATAGAAGGAAGACCACATCAAAAACAAAACGAGGGATAGAGATGCAATCAGGAACCAAACCCCTAGTAGGACTACCTGCAAACAGGAAAGATATCCTAAGAATGGAGGAGCAAGGTGATCCAATTCTCACACTGGGTACCCCAGCCCTGGAGACCCTCACTGGGAAGATGTATCCCATAACAACGGATTTTGAAAGTCAGTGGAGCTTAACTAGGGATGTTAAAAATCATCAGGTCTTAACTCCAGGGCAGCCAGTGGGAAAACCAAGTTGCTGCCTTTAAAGACCCGGCACACTGAATAATTCAACCCGAGACACAGGAAAGAAGCAGTAATGTGGAAAACACCTGGGGTATACATAAAGGAGATTTGACTAATTTTAGGGCCTGTGCTAAAAGGACAAGGATCTGCAAAAGCTTTCTCTGGGAACGAAACTACAGATAGATGACATTTTTTGCTCTTGCCAAGCCTAGAAGCAGGAAGCCTTCAGCAGCCAGTTCTGACCATTCCATCTACCTTGCTAGCATCCCACACTAATACTCCCCTACAGATCCACCCCATCCAACCCACGTGCTCCACCAGGAGCCCCTTCAAAACACCTCCCATGCTATCACCCCTGGTGGACAGCCCAAGCTGGAACCAGCTCTCCTCTAAATGCTACCCAGCAGTTGTCATAGCAGCTCATTCCAAAGCCAGGCTAAGGGCGAGCCCTACCCACCAGAAGGCAAACCCTGCCACCCAGTGCACATGCATGGGCTGCAACAAGACTTCACAGCTTTCCACACAGGAAGCAATCCCTGCCCATCAGTGCACTCCCAGCAGTTGCAGCTCAACTACACAAGAACATACAAGCAGTCCCCACACGGGATAGCCCTGAAGCACCTGGTGTTGGTGACCAAGGGGGGTTCAACTACTGGACCCCACAGGATGCCTTCTACATAAGGCTAATATTTTAAGACCAGGAGATATAACTGGCCTACTTAATACATAGAAACAAACACAGAAAGTTAGATGAAAAGAGGAGACAGAGAACTATGTCCTAAATAAAAGAATAAGAGAAAACCACAGAAAGAGAGCTAAATGAAACAGAGATAAGTGATATGTCTTATAAACAGTTAAAAGTAGGGGTGCCTGGGTGGCTCAGTCGGTTAAGCATCTGCCTTCGGCTCAGTTCATGATACCAGGGTACTGGGATCAAGCCCCATGTCTGGCTCCCTGCTCAGTGGGGAGCCTGCTTCTCCCTCTTCCTCTGCTGTACCCCTGTTAGTGCTCCCCTTCTTTCTCTTTCTCAAAGAAATAAACTCTTAGGGGAAAAAAAAGCGCTCAAGATAATGGTCATAAAGATACTCCCTGGACTTGAAAGAAGAGTAAATAAACTTATATCAGAAAAATATTTTAAGGGACGCCTGGGTGGCTCAGTTGGTTGGACGACTGCCTTCGGCTCAGGTCATGATCCCGGAATCCCGGGATCGAGTCCCACATCAGGCTCCCAGCTCCATGGGGAGTCTGCTTCTCCCTCTGACCTTCTCCTAGCTCATGCTCTCTCTCACTGTCTCTCTCTCAAATAAATAAATAAAATCTTTAAAAATAAATAAAAATAAATAAAAAAAAGAAAAATATTTTAAAACAAACTGTAATATGAGGAAAAAAGGTAATTACATATGAAAGGATTAATCCAACAAAGAGATACAACAACTGCAAATATCTATATACCCAACACAGGAGCACCCAAATATATAAGGCAAACTTTAATGAACATAAAGGGAGAAATTTACAATAAATAAAAGTAGGGCCTTTAACACCCCACATACATTAAAGGGGATCATCCAGATAGAAAATCAATAAATAAGTGGCCTTGAACAACACCTTAGGCCAGATGGACTTAACACACATATATAAAACATTTCACCCAAAAACAGCAGAATGTACATTCTTTTGAAGTGCACGTGGAATGCTCTCCAAATACATCACAAGACAGGCCACAAAACAAGTCTCAATAAATTTAAAATTAAAATCATATCAAGCGTTTACTATGACCACGATGGTATGAAACTAAAAATCAATTACAAGGAAAAAAAAAAAAAAACGAAAGTAACATAAACAAGTGGAGGTGAAATAACATGCTACTAAACCGTCAATGGGTCAATGAAGAAATCAAAGAGGAAATTTAAAAACCAGCGGGAGACAAATTAAAAAAAAAAAACTATCATTTAAAATCTTTGGGATGCAGCTAAAGCAGTTCTAGGAGGAAAGTTTATAGCAATAAAGGCCCACTTCAAGAAATGAGAGAAAACTCAATCTAACCTTACACGTAGAGGAACCAAAAAAAGAAAAACAAAGTCCAAATTTAGTAGAAGGAAGGAAATAACAAAGATTGGAGAGGATATAAGAGGATATAAATGAGAGGTTAAAAATTTTTAGAAATGATCAATGAGACTAAGAGCTGATTTTTTGAAAAGGACAACAAAATGTAAAAAACTTCAGCCTGACAAATCAAGAAAAAAAGATAACTTGAATAAATACAATCAGAAATAAAAATTACTTCTAACACCACAGAAATACAAAATATTATAAGAGATTACCATGAAAAAGTATATGCCAACAAATTAGACAATCTAGGAAAAATGCATAAGTTCCTAGAAACATACATTCCAAGACTGAATCAGGAAGAAATAGAAAATATGAACAGACCAATTACTAGTACCAAATTTGAATTATTAAGTTACAAAATCACAGCAAACTAAAGTCCAGGACCAGATGGTTTCATGGGTGAATACCAAGCATATAAAGAAGAGTCAATACCTATCCTTTTCAGACTATTCCAGAAAATAAAAGAGAAAGAAATGCTAACAAATTCATTCTCTGAGACCAGCATGATTTTTATACCAAGAGCAAAGGCATTAGGGAAGGAAGGAAGGAAAGGGTGGGTGGGTAGAAAAGGAAGAAAGAAAAAGAAAGGAGAGAGAAGGAGGAAGGGAGGGAAGGGAGGGAGGGAGGAAATTACAGACCAGTATCCCTGATGGGGCATGGATGTAAAAATCCTCAACAGTACTAGCACATATAGTACAGCAATACATTAAAGAAATCATGCACCACAGTCAAGTGAGATTTATTTCAAGGATACAAGGATGGTTCCATATACACAAATCAATCATTGTGATTACTCCACATTAACAAAATAAATAAAATACATGATCATCTCAATAGATACAGAAAAAGCACCTGATAAAATTCAACATTCATTGTAGATAAAAATTCTCAGTAAAGTGAGTATAGATAGAACATACCTCAAACAAATAATAAAGGCCACATATAACAAACTACAACTAACATATTCAATCACGAAAAGCTGAAATCTTTTTCTCCTAAGATTAGGAACAAGATAAGGATGTCTACTCTTAACACTTTTTTTTTAAGATTTTATTTATTTATTTATTTATTTTTTATTTATTTATCAGAGAGAGAGAGAGCGTGAGCGATCACAAGCAGGCAGAACACGCAGAGGGAGAAGCAGTCTTTCCACTGAGCAAGGAGCCTGATGCAAGACTCAATCCCAGGAACCTGTGACCATGACCTGAGCCACAGGGAGCCTGCTTTTTCCTCTGGCTCTGTGGTTCTCTCTGTCTCTCATGAATAAATAAACAAAATCTTATAAAAAGAGGAGAGAATTATGCCTCCATCAGAAAGGATGAATACCCAACTTTTGTAGCAACATGGACGGGACTGGACGAGATTATGCTAAGTGAAATAAGTCAAGCAGAGAGAGTCAATTATCATATGGTTTCACTTATTTGTGGAACATAACAAATAGCATGGAGGACATGGGGAGTTAGGAGAAGGCAGTTGGGGGAAATTGGAAGGGGAGGTGAACAATGAGAGACAATGGACTCTGAAAAACAATCTGAAGGGTTTGAAGAGGTGGGGGGGTGGGAGGTTGGGGGAACCAGTTGGTAGGTATTAGAGAGGGCATGGACTGCATGGAGCACTGGGTGTGGTACAAAAACAATGAATACTGTTATGCTGAAAATTTTAAAAAATGATTAAAAAAGAAAAAAAAGAGGGGCGCCTGGGTGGCTCAGTGGGTTAAAGCCTCTGCCTTCGGCTCGGGTCATGATCCCAGGGTCCTAGGATCGAGCCCCGCATCAGACTCTCTGCTCAGCTGGGACCCTGCTTCCTTTCCTCTCTCTGCCTGCCTCTCTGCCTACCTGTGATCCCTGCCTGTCAAATAAATAAATAAAATCTTTAAAAAGAGAGAGAGAGAGAACTTACAAAACTCAAACTCAAAGAATGAATAATAAAATTTAAGGGTGCCTGGCTGGCTCATTTGGTAGAGCAAGCAACTCTGGAACTCAGGGTTGTGAGTTTGAGCCCCACGCTGGGAATAGAGATTACTTTTAAAAAAAAATTAAGTCTTTTAAAAGATGAATAATCAAATTTTAAAATGGGTAGAAGACAAAAATGGACATGTTATGAAGAAGATATCCAAATGGTGAAGTGGAACATGAAAAGAAGCTCAACATCACTCATCATCAGGGAGGTGCAGATCAAAAGTACAATGAGATAGCACATCACATCAGTCAGAAAGGCTAAAATCAACAACACGAGAAACAACAACTATTGGTGAGGATGTGGAATAAGGGGAACCCTCTAGCACTCATACTGGGAATGCAAACTGGTACAGCCACTCTGGTAAACAGTATGGTGGGTCCTCAAAAAAAAACATATTAAGAAGCAGTGTTAACAGAATATATTTATTAGAACAACACAAGGAAGAAATGAAAAAGCCTAGTAGATTTGCATCTTTAGTATATTCACCCTTCTGGCCATATAGCTGATGCTTAGTTAGGGCATAACACAGGCTGAGTAACTTTTCTTCCACAGCCATGGACACTGCAAAGTCCACCCCTGATGAGCCCCTGATGAGAGGCCAAAGAAGGCATGATCTCCAAGAGATGCTGACAGAAGTAGGACTGGCACTTGAGTACTGGTTGCCCAAGCTGCAGGAACAACTGGGTGTGACCTGTGCTCAGGCCTTACAACACCTCGAAGAAAAAGACCTCCAGGACCTCAAATCCCAAGCACAATATTCTTCGGAGGAAAGAGCCCTGGAGAAGCTTCTTAAACTGTCACACCCAAAAAGTCTTAGAGAGTCACAGGAGACTCAGTTGGAAATGAGAAAGAAAATGCAGAAGCAGGCAGAGCAGGCACTGCAGGAGCTAAGAGACTTGCTGTCAGAAGGGAGGCAGCAACAGGATGAAGCAGTGAGGAAAAGAGAGGCAGAGCTGAGGCAGTGGATGGAGATCCCTGAAGAATACTGGCCACTCCGCAAAAGTCCCTAAAGAAGTCATGGAAAACATTGAGAAACAAATCAACCTCGTGGAGGGGATACTGTCTCACAGGCAAAATCTCCCAGATAGAGTTCTGCTGAGATGGGCATCTGGAGGGTTGGCCCTGTTGGGAATTTACAAAAACAGTGACCAAAGAGGTCTGATAGAGATGAGAGAGGAGCTACTCAGTGTCCCAAATGAGTTCTCACTCTTTGGTCCTGAGCAGGGCCAGTGGAAAGCTGGCCTAGTTGCCAATAATAAAAACTGGTGTGTCATTGACCGGGGAATTCACCTGGTGCCCATTTGGGACATCATCTGCTCCAGCCACAAAAGTGATTTTAAGAATCCATTTCAGGTAGCTGACTTCCTGATAGAATGCTATACTGCTCTGACTGGCCTGACTACCCAGATCCAGAGTGGAGAGGAATTACTCAGTATTGTGAAGGAGGCTAGGGTTTTCCTAGAGGATGTGAAATCCTGGGAGGTATCTAATCCTGAAGAGCAGCTTAAAAAACTGATAAATTTCATGCAAATGTTGAGTCAAAAAACAAAAGGTTATGACACTTGGATTAACATATGCCTCACAGACGGGGACCTACAGAATTTTCTGGTAAACACTGTCAACTTTTGCAAAAGATCTTCCAGTTATAAAACAGAATTTACTAAATCTCAGTTGCACAGCCTTTTGGATCCTCACATTTATAGTGTGACAAGCTTTCCTCAGGCTCAATCCATCATGCAGTGGATCTTCTCATCAGACCTGGAGCAGAAACATGTCAATATCTCCCAATTTTCTGAATTAATTAAAATCTTAAAAGAAACCAAAAATGACTTTATGGAAGCAAAGGCCAAATCTGAGACCCCAGAAACAGTGGAAGAAGCACAAAGAAAGGCCACTTATGAGGTCAGCCAGTCTCTACGAAGCTTCTTGAATTACCTGCGAGAAATAGCAGGCAGACATATGGCTCTTGCTAATTTCCGTTGCAGTGGGTGCAGGATATCACATGGTAAACAACACTTTTCAGTATCTTCTGGGGTGTGAGGAGCTGAACTTCCTGCTGCAGGAAATGCAAACTGCCCATGATAAATACCAGAATCTCAAAAATCTTTGCAGCTACAGGGCTCAGGCATTCCTGCTGCTCACAGGTCTGACAGCCACTATTGGAGTTACAGCTCTTTCTCCAAAGGAGAAAACACAACGCTTGACACTTCTAAGACAGCACATGGGACAATCCTTGTCTAAAGAAGTTGAACATGTCCTCACCAAATCTGGAGTGGATCATGATTGAAAAAACCTAGAGAAAGACTTGAGGTTGCTCATTGATGGGAATTATGAAGCCACCTTGCCTTCATTGCAAATAGATGATGTGAGAAAATATTTGCAAAGTATCTTCCCTGAAAAGGAACCACCTCATGATCCAAATGATAGTGAAAGCAACAAATTGGAGGCCATAGAAAATGAAGCCTTCTTAGAATTACTCCAGCGTCTAGGCCTGGAACACTACTACCCAAAAAGGATGAGCAGAGCTACCTTCCACTTGATCCACAAGACTTCTGTGTACAATACCCAGTCCAGCTTGGAGCAGGAGCTTCCCTTCTACTTCCTGCAGAAGCTACTAATGCTGGATTATGGGCTGAGATACCTGGTCTTCAAAGATGATGGAAACACAGAGAAGCAAGTCTATCCAAGTGCCTCAAATCAGAAAAATGAGGCTTTTGATCCATATGAAGACATATTTGAAGAGAGTGATAGTCCCACTAGCCCTTCAGCCACTCATCCCAGGTCCCACGTTCACCCTATGGATATTCAGATGGCAGTTCTTCACTGTACAGATGATTATGCCAGACAATATATTCTGTCCAAACTTGCCATTTGTCAGTTTGCCCTCCCACCGCTTGTACCTAATCCCTGCAATTCTCAGATTGAATTCTCTCTCTGGTCTCTCAGCCAAATTAGGAGAAGCTGGCGGCAAGCAGGGAAACCGTCAAAAGAGAAGAACAATTACAACAATCAGCAGATGTGTCGTGTCCCTACTCCCATTGTGTCCTTTATTAGAGTTGGAAAGGACTTTTCTGCTTCCAAATCTCAGATCATGAACTGTCTACTCAGTAAACGTAAATATGATATCTTTTTTCATCGGCATTGCAGGGGGAGCAGCAAAGACTGTCTCTTGATGGAGGGTGTAGTAGAAATCTGCTGGTATTGTCCTGGGGGGGAAGATGAGGACAGCTTTGACAAATGTTTGACCTTCACCAATCTTCATGGAGATGCCAAGGACCATGAGAAGCAGCTCGCCTTCCTGCAGGAGATCTCTTCCGTCATTGTGGTGCTCATGGCAACTTCTGAAGACAATACAGAGAACCGAAAACTTGTCCGTGGCCTGTGTCAACTACCAAAACCTTTGATCTTTTTGCTTGATAACAAAGAAAAAGCCATGGCCAGTACTTCTTGCCAAAGAGTGAGAATTGGGATCAGGAATCGAAATGAGGCAGAATTAACAGAGGAGCTCAAAACCACAATCAGAGATTTGCTAGAGCTCTCTCACACTGCTTTTAGCTTAGAGGACTGTGCCCAGATTGCACGCAGGCAAGGATTTCTTATTGATGAAGACCAGAGTGACTGCAAGGCAACCAAAGAGGAGGCAGAGATTCTCATGGCCCTACTAGGAGACATGCCGATATCTCAGATGAAGAAAAAATTACTACCCCTTCAGGGACAACTGTGGCATCTTTGGTGTAAGAAGACCAAAGAACTCTATCATCTGTGGGAAAAGGGAAATCAGAGCATTGAACAACAAAAGAGGAAATCGAGGCAGATAAACAAAGAATACGGAGTCAACAATTGAACAAAGCCTTTCCTCCCAATGAGTTCAAGCATTCTGTCCTTGAAATTATCCAAAACGTTCAGAAATTCATACCAACCTCTACTTCTTACAGTGGCTGATTGTGTTTTTGGAGAACCTGACAGCAGATCACTTGGAAAAACTGAATGAAAAAAAAAAGACTTTGTGCTCCCAGGTACAAACAGAAAAACAAAAGGTACCAGAGAACCCCTCCCTGAAACAGTGGCAAAATAACATAGAAGCTATTTCTGCAGAGATTAGCACCTTGGGAACTGAGCAGATTCTCAGAGAAATAGGCCAGATGTATGAAACTCTGGAATAAATTTTTTCCACCAAAGATATGCTTTTTCTCTCCCTTCCCCAGATTGCTGCGGATCTAATGATATCTGGCATTCCTATTGAGCTGATGGATGGGGATGCTTCATATGTGCCTCTAAAGTGCAGAGCAGCTATTTTTGACAAGGTCTCTGAGAAACTTGGAGACAAACGGCTGTTTCTTCTCTCTGTCCTTGGCCTGCAGAGCTCAGGGAAGTCCACCGTGCTGAGTGCCCTTTTTGGGCTACAGTTCACTGTCAGTGCTGGGAGGTGTACCCGGGGAGCCTACATGCAGCTCCTGAAGGTGGAGGAGACGTTCGCAGAGGAACTTGGGTTTGACTTTGTGCTTGTTGTGGACACAGAAGGACTTCGGGCCCCAGAACTCAGCAACAAATCCCAGAATCATGACAATGAGTTGGCAACCTTTGTGATTGGCCTTGGAAACTTGACTCTGGTCAATATTTTGGGGGGAAAATCCATCAGAAATGCAAGATATTCTACAAATAGTTGTCCAAGCCTTTCTGAGGATGAAACAAGTAAAAATCTCCCCAAGTTGCCTTTATGTCCATCAGAATGTGGAAGAAGTTACAGCTAAAGACCAAGCTATGGAAGGACGAAGGCGGCTTTAACAGAGACTAGATGTAATGGCAGCAATAGCAGCTGAACAGGAACAGTGCTCAGAGGTAACCTGCTTTAGTGATGTCATTACGTTTGATGTCAATACTCACGTCTACTACTTTGCTCACCTCTGAGATGGCAATCCCCCAATGGCCCCTCCCAATCCTTGCTACAGCTGCAATGTCCAGGAACTGAAAAGCAGAATTCTTCTGACAGCCAAACAAGAATGTAAGGGAGGCATCATGAAGATATCAGATATAAAATTCCGAGTTCAAGATTTGTGGAGAGCCCTGGTGTGTAAGAACTTTATTTTCAGTTTCAGAACACCCAAGAGGTCATTGCCATGAGCAAACTGGAAACCATGTATAACTCCTATTTCATACTGAGGCCCCACATGATTTGCAGACTTGGGCTCTCTCCAGCCTATGATGGAAGGTGATGTGTTTATTAGAGCTGGACCTTTCTTACCCACTACAGAGCTGCTCCTACAAGGATCTTGCCAGGACCATTTCCAGCAATGTGCTGTAATCTGAAACTCTTCCTATTTAATCCTTCTTCCCCCTCTCCTTTACTGATGTTAGACTAGCATTATCACTGCCTACCTTTGCTCCCACCACTTTACTCTTCACATGCATATCTCTCATTAAATCTCTTATACGTCTAATCTTATCATTGTGTATGTTTCTTGAATAGCTCAAAGTTATAGAAATGGTATTGAAATGGTTCCAGAAATGGGAGATATAATAGAGTCTACAGACTGGCTCACTCACCACTTTTCAAGGAGAAGCCATCCTGAGTAGAATGTAAGGTACTGCCCCTCACACGAGATGGCAACCAAATTCAAAAGAATTTATCATAGACAGGGCGCCTGGGTGGCTCAGATGGTTAAGCACCTGTCCTTCGGCCCAGGTCATGATCTCAGGGTCCTGGGATCAAGCCCTGTATCAGGCTCCCTACTCAGGGGGAAGCTTGCTTCCTCCTCTCTCTCTCTGCCTACCTCTGCCTACTTGTAATCTCTCTCTGTGTGTCAAATAAATAAATAAAATCTTAATAAATAAAGTTAATTAAAAAAAAAGAATTTATCATAGGCAATTTCATAACATCCTTACTAAAGTGATGATTCACACATTCATAAAATATGGGGGGGATGCACCCTTTAAAAGAAGTGAGGTTGGGGGCACTTGGGTGGCTCATTTGGATAAGCATCTGCCATCAGCTAGGTCATGATTTCGGGGTCCTAGGATTGACTACAACATTGGGCTCCTGCAGAGGAATAATGAAAAACTAAGAGTAGTAATACAATTAAAGGCAGAAACATCTCCTCTACAAAATGCACTATGTCTCCAGGTTGCAGACCTAAAAGCAGAGTTATATCCCAGAACTTGGTTGGTGACCTGTTGCACCTGATGAAGGTAGAGAGAGATTACACCCCAAAACAGCCACAAAAATTAGTATGTATCAGCATGGGCATTTAATAGCCTGGTACCAACAGGACCATGAACTCTTGAGTTATTCCTAGAAAGTATATTGTATGCTTCAAGGGGTGACTATGAAAGCAGCTGAAGTGTCAGCAGTGTTCCTGTTCTTAGGCTATTGAACACAATGGCCCAGTAGGAACAGGATCCCAGCATCTCTTGGGTCGGGGCATAGATTAGGAGCTATGAAAAAAAGGAACCCTCCACTTCCCTTCCTGCCTGGGGTAATTGCTAGCACAAACATCCCATTCCTCCCTGATCATTTGACTGCCTACTCACATGCCCACATGGAGGGGAAGGTCCAGGCCTGCTTTCCAGCTTCAAGATAACTGCCATCTCTTTGTATTCCTTCCCCATGTTTGGAAACATCAGTCCTCACTTTTCTGATAAAAATAAATGAATAAATACAAATAATAATCATGTGCAGAATTAAGCTGCTGCTACTCTCCCTTGCAGAGGAGCTTGGCACAACTGTTCATATTGGTGTCTGAGACATTTATTTCAATGCATGATGACAGAGTACCCAGATACTTTGAGGACTACTGGACAATAGATCTGAGTTGACACTGACCCTTAGAGAAACAAGGTATCATTAATAATAAATGGAGGCCAGGTAATAAATAGGGCACCAGTCCCCAACTGTGTAATCAGGAATGACAAACTTGCCATTGGACAAATCCCCACAATGGGTCCTTGCCCTATGAAATAAGAGCTATTGTCATGAGAAAGGCTAAGAGGAAGGCTTCAAAACTGCTCTCTACTGGCCAAGATAATACATCTTTAAAAACATTATAACCCAGGGGATGGCAAAGATTAACAACTTCACTGAAGACCTAAAGGGGTGATGGTCCCTATCATATCCCCATTTAATTTGCCAGTCTGGCCCCTGCAGTAACAGATGGATCCTGAAAAATTACTGCAAACTACTGCAACCTCAACCACGTGGTAGCCCCTATTGTGGGTTTTGTACTGAATATAGTAACATTGCTAGGGCAGGATAATAAAGCCTCACATACATGGTATGTGCCATTGATTTGGCAGATGAACTCTCTTCTATCTGAGTGATAGAAGACTACCAGAAACAGTTCCCATCCATGTGGAATAGGGGAAAATATTCATTTAAAGTTTTGGCTTGACTCTATTAATTTTCCTACTTTCTCTCATAACATAATCCAGAAAGACAGGGGAGCATCCCACAGAACATCAAACTGATCTGCTGTTTGGGTGACATCATGCTGATGAAACAGGTAAAGCAAGAGGTGACTAGAAAATTGGTGGCCTTGTTAAAACAAGTGTTCCAGAGTGTAAGAGATAAAAACCCTACAAAGAATCAGGGACCTGATCAAAGCAAGATGGCAGAGGAGTAACAGACTGAAATGATATCAGGTCCCAAGAGTTCAGCTAGATAGTTATCAAACCATTCCAAACACGTACAAACTCAACAGGAGATAGAAGAGTGGAAGAGCATCAATTCTAGGAACAGAAAATCAGCCACTTTTCAGAAGGTAGGCAGTGCAGAGAGGAGAATCCAAAACAATGGGAAGATAGATCATAGAGGGAAGGGCCAACTCCCAAAAAGTGGAGGAGCAGTGGAGCACTAAATCAAAACTTTTAGAAGTCTGCTCCACTGAGGAACATGACTCCAAATGTGAAGCAGAGTTGGAGCCCTTGTGGGGACATTGTGGTCTCAGGTCCTGCATGGTCACAAAAAAAACAGGGGTGTCTGAGTGTGGCAGAGCTGCCAGGTATCAGAGTGGGGAAGCTGACTACAGAGATAGAGCCAAGGAGTAAGCTTTCAGCCCAGACCTACCTTAAACCATGATCTGAGGCACTGTTGGACCACTGCTCTTTGAGCAATGACCCCACAAGTGGCAGATCGGTGGAGACGCCCTCCTTCTTCCTCCAGGAGGAGTGTTGTGGGCGTGAGCTGATTACCTACCAAAGAACTCTGATCACCCATAAAATCAACCTGAGATTAGAATTATACACTTCTGGATCTCTGTGGGGGCAGAAGACGCTAGTGGGCAGGTAAAGCAGAGTGCAAACATTGGACTGATATCGGAAGATAAACAAAAGGGGGAGGGAGCCACCAGAACCGACCCATTGGAAAGTAATACCCCAATGCGAGAGTGCCCTGGGACAGGGGACCAGCATTAACTTGGAAGTCTGGTTGAAAGCACTCAAAAAGAGCAAAGGATCTTAGGGGGAAATTGGGGGAATCAGGTAGTTAGGGAGAGGGGCTTAAACCTGCTGACCCAGGACAGCCACCGCCAGCACTGAGCCAGAGAGAGTGCGGCGAAGAAACCAGGACTTGGTCCCTGAGCCACAAGTGCGCCTGAGAGCACCTGGGTGGCGGCTCCCATGAGGGGCTGAGAGTCTCACCAGCCAGCAGAACCACAGCCCTGTACGCTCTCCATGCACGCTGGCCATGCGAACAGAGTCTGAGTTGTGCCCCACACCCTCCCTGAGAGAAGGGTGTGCAGGCACCAGCCTGGTGCTCTCAGACCTGGAAAGTCTAAGCACTCCCAGCCTGGGCCAGCGGGAAAAACTCAGTGTGCTATCCCTGCGTGGAACCTCTCTGGCAGTCTGGAGTTGCCCAGACAGCCGCCACTGTCATTGTTTTGGGTACAAGCAGGAGTTCCTGCATCCCCAGGGACCGCCACTGGGAACATGCTCTGCCAATGGCCAAGGGGGAGTTTATGTGCTCTGGAGCACCCAGAGGGGAAAAGACTGAGGCTCCTCTCTGAGAGGGAGGTCTGGGTGTAGTTTGCTTTCCTCTAAATCTCCAAAAACTATCAAAAGCTGTCAAGACAAGAGAAAACAAACGAACAAACAAAAACCTCCAGAGAACAAAAGCCTGAAAAACTGGTTTCCTCAGAGCCCACCCCCTTGATGGGGGTGGGAGGACTTAACTCAGGGACATCATTGACTGAAAACCCACGTGGCAGGCCCCTCCCCCAGAAAGCCAACCAGAAAAAAAAATAAAAGACAAGAGAACAACCACCACTACTTCATAGATACAACTTTTATTTTTAACTCGTTCCCACTATTCTGGTTCATTCTTTTTATACAGATAATTTTTTAAATCATTTTTCTTATTTATTTTCAGCATAACAGTATTCATTGTTTTTGTACCACACCCAGTGCTCCATGCAGTCCATGCCCTCTCTAATACCCACCAACTGGTTCCCCCAACCTCCCACCCCCGACCTCTTCAAACCCTTCAGATTGTTTTTCAGAGTCCATAGTCTCTCATGGTTCACCTCCCCTTCCAATTTCCCCCAACTGCCTTCTCCTAACTTCCTATGTCCTCCATCTATTTGTTATGCTCCACAAATAAGTGAAACCATATGATACTTGACTCTCTCTGCTTGACTTATTTCACTTAGCATAATCTCTTCCAGTCCCATCCATGTTGCTACAAAAGTTGGGTATTCATCCTTTCTGATGGAGGCATAATATTCCATAGTGTATATGGACCACATCTTCCTTATCCATTCGTCCATTGAAGGGCACCTTGGTTCTTTCCACAGTTTGGCCACCATGGCCATTGCTGCTATAAACATTGGGGTACAGATGGCCCTTCTTTTCACTACATCTGTACCTTTGGGGTAAATACCCAGTAGTGCAGTTGCAGGGTCATAGGGAAGTTCTATTTTTAATTTCTTGAGGAATCTCCACACTGTTCTCCAAAGAGGCTGCACCAACTTGCATTCCCACCAAAGGTGTAAGAGGGTTCCCGTTTCTCCACATCCTCTCCAACACATGTTGTTTCCTGTCTTGCTAATTTTGGCCATACTAACTGGTGTAAGGTGATATCTCAATGTGGTTCTAATTTGAATCTCCCTGATGGCTAGTGATGATGAACATTTTTTCATGTGTCTGAAGCCATTTGTATGTCTTCATTGGAGAAGTGTCTGTTCATATCTTCTGCCCATTTTTTGATATGATTATCTGTTTTGTGTGTGTTTAGTTTGAGGAGTACTTTACAGATCCTGGATATCAATCTTTTGCCTGTACTGTCATTTGCAAATATCTTCTCCCATTCCATGGACTGCCTCTTTGTTTTCTTGACTGTTTCCTTTGCTGTGCAGAAGATTTTGATTTTGATGAAGTCCCAAAAGTTTATTTTGGCTTTTGTTTCCTTTGCCTTTGGAGACATATCTTGAAAGAAGTTGCTGTGGCTGATATTGAAGAGATTCCTGCCTATGTTCTCCTCTAGGATTCTGATGGATTCCTGTCTCACGTATTCTTAAAGGGACTATCCACCAAGATGATCTAACAATTGTAAATATCTATGCCCCCAATATGGGAGCAGCCAATTACATAAGAAAACTGTTAATCAAGATAAAAAGTCATATTGATAGGAATACATTAATAGTAGGAGATCTTTACACGCCTCACTCAGAAATAGACAGATCATCGAAGCAGAAAATCAATAAAGAAACAAGAGCGTTGAATGACACATTGGACCAGATGGACCTCATAGATATATACGGAACATTCCACCCTAAAACAACAGAATACTCATTCTTCTCAAGTGCACACGGAACCTTCTCAAGAATAGACCACATACTGGGTCACAAATCAGGACTCAACCGATACCAAAAGACTGAGATTATTCCCTGCATATTCTCAGATCACAATGCTTTGAAACTGGAGCTCAATCACAAGGAGAAGTTCAGAAGGAACTCAAACACCTGGAAGCTAATGACCACCTTGCTTAAGAATGCTTGGATCAACCAGAAGATCAAAGAAGAACTGAAACAATTCATGGAAACCAATGAGAAGGAAGACACTTCGGTCCAAAACCTATGGGATACAGCAAAGGCGGTCCTAAGGGGGAAATACATAGCCATCCAAGCCTCCCTCAAAAAAAATTGAAAAATCCAGAACACAGCAGCTGTCTCTACACCTTAAAGAACTGGAGAATCAACACAAATCAAACCAACTCAACACATAAGAAGGGAAATAATCGAGATTAGAGCTGAGATCAATGAGGTAGAAACCAGAGATACAGTAGAACGTATCAATGAAACTAGAAGCTGGTTTTTTGAAAGAATCAATAAGATTGATAAACCATTGGCCACACTAATCCAAAAGAAAAGAGAGAAAGCCCAAATTCATAAAATTATGAATGAAAAGGGAGAGATCACAACTAATACCAAGGAAGTAGAAACAATCATCAGAAGTTATTATCAACAGTTATATGCCAATAAGCTAAGCAACCTAGATGAAATGGATGCATTCCTGGAAAGCTATAAACTCCCAAAATTGAACCAGGAAGAAATCGACAACCTAAATAGACCAATATCTAGTAACGAGATTGAAGCAGTGATCAAAAACCTCCCAAAAAAACAAGAGCCCAGGACCTGACGGATTCCCTGGGGAATTCTACCAAACTTTCAAAGAAGAAATAACACCTATCCTCCTGAAGCTGTTTCAAAAAATTGAAGCAGAAGGAAAGCTTCCATACTCTTTCCATGAAGCCAGCATTACCCTGATCCCCAAACCAGGCAAAGACCCTACCAAAAAGGAGAATTTCAGACCAATATCACTGATGAATATGGATGCTAAGATTCTCAACAAGATCCTAGCAAACAGAATCCAACAGCACATTAAAAAGATTATCCACCATGACCAGGTGGGATTCATTCCTGGGCTACAAGGATGGTTCAACATTCGCAAATCAATCAATGTGATAGAACAAATTAATATGAGAAGAGAGAAGAACCACATGGTCTTCTCAGTTGATGCAGAAAAAGCATTTGACAAAATCCAGCATCCGTTCCTGATTAAAACGCTTCAAAGTATAGGGATAGAGGGAACATTCCTGAACTTCATCAAATCTATCTATGAAAAACCCACAGCAAATATCATCCTCAATGGCAAAAAGCTTGCAGCCTTCCCGTTGAGATCAGGAACACGACAAGGATGCCCACTCTCACCACTCTTGTTCAACATACTATTAGAAGTCATAGCAACATCAATCAGACAACAAAGAGAAAGAAAAGGTATCCAAATTGGCAAGGAAGAAGTCAAACTCTCTATCTTCACAGATGACATGATTCTTTAGATGGAAAACCCAGAAGACTCCAACCCCAAACTACTAGAACTCATACAGCAATTCAGTAATGTGGCAGGATACAAAGTCAATGTACAGAAATCAGTGGCTTTCTTATATACTAACAATGAAAATACAGAAAGGGAAATTAGAGAATCGATTCTATTTACTATAGCACCAAGAACCATAAGATACCTGGGAATAAACCTAACCAAAGAGGTAAAGGATCTGTACTCGAGGAACTACAGAACACTCATGAAAGAAATTGAAGAAGACACAAAAAGATGGAAGACCATTCCATGCTCTTGGATCGGAAGAATAAACATTGTTAAAATGTCTATACTGCCTAGAGCAATCTATACTTGTAATGCCATTCCGATCAAAATTCTACCGGTATTCTTCAAAGAGCTGGAGCAAATAATCCAAAAAATTTGTATATTTTTGATATTACGCCCTCTGTTGAATATATCTTTTGCAGGTATCTTCTCCCATTCACTAGGCTGCCTTTTGTCTTGCTGATGGTTTCTGCCATGGTAAAGAAGCTTTTTATTTTGGTGTAATCCCAGTAGATTATTTTTGTTTTTTTTTCCCCTTCCCTGAGGAGACATATCCATAAGTATATTTCTTTTTTTTTAATTTTTTAAATTTATTTTCAGCATAACAGTATTTACTGTTTTTGTTCCACACCCAGTGCTCCATGCAATCCGTGCCCTCTCCAATACCCAACACCTGGTTCCCCCAATCTCCCACCCCCACCGCTTCAAACCCCTCAGATTGTTTTACAGAGTCCATAGTCTCTCGTGGTTCAGGTCCCCTTCCAATTTCCCCCAACTCCCTTCTCCTCTCTAACTCCCCTTGTCCTCCATACTATTTGTTATGCTCCACAAATAAGTGAAACCATATGATAATTGACTCTCTCTGCTTGACTTATTTCACTCAGCATAATCTCTTCCAGTCCCGTCCACGATGCTACAAAAGTTGGGTTTTCATCCTTTCTGATGGAGGCATAGTACTCCATAGTGTATATTTCTATGGCTGATTTTTCTTTTAGAAGTTTTATAGTCAGGTCTCACATTTAGGTACCTAATTTATTTGAGTGCATTTCTGTGTTCAGTGTAAGAAATTGGTCTGGTTTCATTCTTTTGCATTTAGCAGTCTAGTTTTCCTAGCACCATTAAACGAAAAGACTGTCTTTTCCCCCATTGTATGTTCATGCCTCTTTTCTTATAGATTAATCAGGTGAGTTTATTTCTGTGCTCTCTATTCTATATGTCTATTTTTGTGCCAAAGCCATACTGCTGATATTACTATGACTTTGTAGTATATCTTGAAATCTAGGATTGTGATAATGCCAGCATTGCATGACATTTTTCCAAAGACATAGAGCCAACAGACACATGAAAAGATGGTCAATATCACAAATTATCAGGGAAATGCAAATCAAAACCACAAAAATATATCACCTCATACTAGTCAGAATGACTAGTATCAAGACAATAAGAAATAACAAGTGTTCTTGAGGATGTGGAGAAAAGGGGACCCTCATACACTATTGGTGGGAATGTAAATGGGTGCAACCACTATGGAAAACAGTATGGAGTTTTCTCAAAAAACTAAAAATAGAAATACCATGTGATCCAGTAATTCCAGTAGGGGTATTTACCCAAATAAATGAAAACACTAACATGGAAAGACATGTATGTTCCATTGTTTATTGAAACATTATTTACAATAGCTAAGATAATGGAAGCAACCCAAGTGTCCATCCATAGATGAATCGATACAAATGATTTGGCATGTATATATGCCATAAAAAAGAATGATATCTTGTCATTTCCAACAAAATGGATGGACCTAGAGGGTATTGTGTTAAGTGAAATATGTCAGACAGAGAAAGACAAATACTGTATTTCACTTGTTTGTGGGATCAAAAAAGCAAAACAGATGAACAAACAAAAAAACAGACCCATAAATACAGAAAACAAATGATGATTGCCAGAGGAGAAGGGAGTTGGGGGATGGGAAAATAAGTGAAGGGAATTAAGAAGTACAAACTTTTCTTTGTAAAATAAACAAGTCAGAGAAATGGAAAGTATAGCATAGGAGACATAGTCAATAATATTTTAGTAACATTGTATGGTAATGGATGGTGACTTTATTGTGGTGAGTAGTGAATAATGTATAAAATAGTAGGATCACGAAGCTTATAGTCAAAACTAATATAACACTGAATGTCAACTATACATGAATAATAAACATTTAAAAATTTTAAATAACAATAAATAGTAACAATTATCTACAATCCAACTTCACAATCTCTACATAGTAACTTTACCTTCTGTAATTGTTGTTAGATTAAATATTTGGTCTGGAAATCAGTAAGTCAGTAAACAAATAACAAATAAAATATCCATGAAGATAAAAGTATTTCATAAACTGATTTCAGGTCAGGAAACTAGAGATAAGAAAACTTATAGGTCAAGATTTAGACAAAATGTGCACCAACTCCATAATTTAAAAAGGGTATATACCTCATTGATCTCAGCTCTAATGTTGATTATTTCCCTTCTTATGTGTTGAGTTGGTTTGATTTGTTGTTGATTCTCTAGTTCTTTAAGGTGTAGAGACAGCTGCTGTGTTCTGGATGTTTCAATTTTTTTGAGGGAGGCTTGGATGGCTATGTATTTCCCCCTTAGGACCGCCTTTGCTGTATCCCATAGGTTTTGGACCGAAGTGTCTTCATTCTCATTGGTTTCCATGAATTGTTTCAGTTCTTCTTTGATCTTCTGGTTGATCCAAGCATTCTTAAGCAAGGTGGTCTTTAGCTTCCAGGTGTTTGAGTTCCTTCTGAACTTCTCCTTGTGATTGAGCTCCAGTTTCAAAGCATTGTGATCTGAGAATATGCAGGGAATAATCTCAGTCTTTTGGTATTGGTTGAGTCCTGATTTGTGACCCAGTATGTGGTCTATTCTTGAGAAGGTTCCATGTGCACTTGAGGAGAATGAGTATTCTGTTGTTTTAGGGTGGAATGTTCTGTATATATCTATGAGGTCCATCTGGTCCAATGTGTCATTCAATGCTCTTGTTTCTTTATTGATTTTCCGCTTCAATGATCTGTCTATTTCTGAGAGAAGGCATGTTAAGATCTCCTACTATTAATGTATTCCTATCAATATGACTCTTTATCTTGATTAACAGTTTTCTTATGTAATTGGCTGCTCCCATATTGGGGGCATAGATATTTACAATTGTTAGATCATCTTGGTGGATAGTCCCTTTAAGAATTATGTTGTGTCCTTCTGTAAGAATAAACATTGTTAAAATGTCTATACTGCCTAGAGCAATCTATACTTCCAATGCCATTCTGATCAAAATTCCACCAGTATTCTTCAAAGAGCTGGAGCAAATAATCCAAAAATTTGTATGGAATCAGAAGAGAACCCGAATGGCTAAGGAAATGTTGAAAAACAAAAATAAAACTGGGAGCTCACGTTACCTGATTTCAAGCTTTACTGCAAAGCTGTGATCACCAAGACAGCATGGTACAGGCGTAAAAACAGACACATAGGCCAGTGGAACAGAGTAGAGAGCCCAGATATAGACCCTCAACTCTATGGTCAGTTAATCTTCAACAAAACAGGAAAAAATATACAGTGGAAAAAAGACAGTCTCTTCAATAAATGGTGCTGGGAAAACTGGGCAGCTATATGTAGAAGAATGAAACTCGACCATTCTCATACACCATACACAAAGATAAACTCAAAATAGATAAAAGACCTCAACATGAGACAGGAATCCATCAGAATCCTAGAGGAGAACATAGGCAGTATTCTCTTCGATATCAGCCACAGCAACTTCTTTCAAGATATGTCTCCAAAAGCAAAGGAAACAAAAGCAAAAATGAACTTTTGGGACTTCATCAAAATCAAAAGCTTCTGCACAGCAAAGGAAACAGTCAGGAAAACAAAGAGGCAACCCACGGAATGAGAGAAGATATTTGCAAATGACAGTACAGACAAAAGATTGATATCCAGGATCTATAAAGAACTCCTCAAACTCAACACACATAAAATCATATCAAAAAATGAGCAGAAGATATGAACAGACACTTCTCCAGTGAAGACATACAAATGGCTATCAGACATATGAAAAAATGTTCATCATCACTAGCAATCAGGGAGATTCAAATTAAAAGCACATTGATATACCACCTTACACCAGTTAGAATGGCCAAAATTAGCAAGACAGGAAACAACATGTGTTGGAGGGGATGTGGAGAAAGGGGAACCCTCTTACACTGTGGTGGGAATGCAAGTTGGTGCGGCCACTTTGGAAAACAGTGTGGAGATTCCTCAAGAAATTAAAAATAGAATTTCACTATGACATGCAATTGCACTACTGGGTATTTACCCCAAAGATACAGATGTAGTGAAAAGAAGGACCATCTGTACCCCAATGTTTATAGCAGCAATGGCCATGGTTGCCAAACTGTGGAAAGAACCAAGATGCCCTTCAACAGACGAATGGATAAGGAAGATGTGGTCCATATACACTCTGGAGTATTATGGGATGTATTAAAGTATTAAAGGATGAATACCCACTTTTGTAGCAACATGGACGGGGCTGGAAGAGATTATGCTGAGTGAAATGTCAAGCAAGGAGAGTCAATTTTCATATGGTTTCACTTATTGTGGACCATTACAAATAGCATGGAGGACATGGGGAGTTAGGAGAAGGGAGTTGGGGGAAATTGGAAGGGGAGGTGAACCATGAGAGACTATGGACTCTGAAAAACAATCTGAAGGGTTTGAAGAGGTGGGGGGTGGAAAGCTGGGGGAACCAGGTGGTAGGTATTAGAGAGGGCACCGATTGCATGGAGCACTGGGTGTGGTACAAAAACAATGAATACTGTTATGCTGAAAATAAATTTTAAAAATGATTTTTAAAAAAAGAATCTCATTAAGAATATTCTCTGGTGACAGGATCATCCCTGTCCACTCAGAGATGGATTAAGGTCATTAACATAAGGTAGTATGTGAGAACATATATTATTAATGCTCTAATAAAAAGGGAATAATAGAAAAATGGAAAAAAAATTTGGTCATTATGGTGGTCCCTAGTCTAATCTGAGTGGTGTCCTTATAAGAAATGGAAATTAAAGACACACAAAGATATATATGAGATACGCAAACACGGAGAAAGTTCCTGTGAGGACACAGAAAGAAGGTGGCCATATGAAAACCAAGTAGAGATGACTCAAGAGAAACCAAACCTGCACATATCTTGATCTTGGAATTATATCTTTTACTCTCTTTTCTCTCTTTTCTTTCTCTTTTCCTTCTTTCCACCCACCCCCCATTTTCCAGTCTCATCCCAATTCAGTGAATATTTTTTCCTATTCAAAATATTTCTGATGGTTGGTCACACCAGCCACTTTCAGTACCAAATCTTAAAATAACATTCTTGAGTTCTTGTCCCTATCAACAAACCCAAAAGTTTCTATAATTGGTTAAAATATTATGCTATTATCCTCAAACCTTTTTGGGCTCACAGCTCTCTAAAGCTCCATGTCCACTAGGAAGAGGATTAGCAGCAATTGTCTTCAGATTCTTTTCACTGGGGTTTGGTGAAATGTATAAAGAAAAAGAACCCCATTCAAAACACTGAGACTTATTCAAGTTCTTCATGTATGTGAAGCAATTTTAATTATTACCTCACCACCACTGCATGCTCTCCTGAGAAAGAAGATAGAGAGAGAGGGAAAGGAAAAGAAGGAAAGGAAAGGAAAGGAAAGGAAAGGAAAGGAAAGGAAAGGAAAGGAAAGGAAAGGTATGTGTGGTGGTGAGCACTGTGTGCCGTGTAAGACTGATGAAACACAGACCTGTACCCTTCAAACAAATAATACATTATGTGTTAATAATAAAAAAAAAATCTAAAAAAAAAACGAGGAGGAGGATATGGAAAGCAATTAGGTGACACATGAAATTAGCCTGGGATAAAGTCGTACTTAATAAAGAGGGGAGAAGGAATCAGAGTCAATCCTATTGGTAGGGAATTCTACATGGTCGAGCTTACTTGTCAAAGACTATAGACACACATACACACACAGACAACTATACAGATTTGCATACTCTTTCATACCGGCCAAGGCTATGCATAAAATCATCCACCAAAAAATGAAGGAGAGAGAAAAGAGAAAGAGGAAAGGAGGGGTCACGATGCAGTGGAGTTAAATTCATTGCAGTGAGGGCTTGAAAGTTACAGAAACACTCTAGTGTTCCATCACTTTTAAATGGAAGTAAGGAAACTGGAGGTAGTGCATCTATGGGTAGAGTTCCATAAATCCCAGAAGACCCCTTTATGTCTGAAATAAATGCTGGCTTTTTTTTTTATTTTCAGCATAACAGTATTCCTTGTTTTTGCACCACACCCAGTGCTCCATGCAATCCATGCCCTCTCTCATACCCACCACCTGGTTCCCCCTACCTCCCACCCCCCACCACTTCAAACCCCTCAGATTGTTTTCCCCCAACTTCCTTCTCCTCTCTAACTCCCCTTGTCCTCGATGCTATTTGTTATACTCCACAAATATTGAAACCATATGATAATTGACTCTCTCTGCTTTACTTATTTCACTCAGCATAATCTCTTCCAGTCATGTCCATGTTGCTACAAAAGTTGGGTTTTTAACCAGTTACTGTTGACTTATTCAGGAATATGGAAGCAGAACCACAGTAAGCTCACAGGTGACTGTATAACAACTTGGGGGCCCTACATCATTTAGTGGGTGAAGGATCCTAGCAATATATTCAGGAAGGTTAATCAAAATTTTTTCTTGGTCCAACATTTCAAAGGTGAGTTTACTCTCCACTGACATATTTCCCTCACAGAGAAACTGCAGAAAGAGAGCATAAGACAACAAAAAAGTGCAACTCCCCTCAGGACAGAGCATGGCTCTCTCTTGTCCCAGAGGTAATGAAACCTTCTAAGGAAGGCATGAAGGTTTACTCATATTGTGATGTCCTGGACACAGCACTTGCACAAAACAGGCATTTAATGAATACTGTGGAGAAAAAAATCAACTGAGGCATATAAAGTTAGGGAAAGAAAGAATGAAAATAGTAGAGGTATTGTTGTCAATCACAATCTTCCAAGTGCTTAAGAAAAATGTCAGAAATCACTACCTCTGAAGGTAGATTATCTTCTAACCAGGTTCCTGAGGGCTCCCTTCACATCCTTGCTCCTCAGGCTATAAATGATGGGGTTCAACATGGAAGTCATAACTGAAAAGAACACAGAGATGACCTGATCCTTTTTACTCATTGTCTTGGAATTGGGTCTCGTGTAGGCAACTATTCCAGAGCCATAGTAGAGAACCACAAGAGTGAGATGGGAGCCACAGGTAGAGAAGACCTTGAGCTTCCCTTCCCCTGACTGCATCTGAATCACTGTGGAGATAATATGCCAGTAGGAGACAAGGATGAGGGAGAGAGGTGCTAACAGCATAATCACACCCATTGAAAAGAGGGCCATCTCAGCCTTGTATGTGTCTGCTGAAGCCAGCTTCAGGAGTGCAGGAGGTTCACAAAAATAATGATTAATTATATTCTGTCCCTGGTAGGGAAGACGCAGTGTAAATGCACTATCCACTGAACATACAAATGCTCCACTGATCCAAGACACTATGACCAACTGGACACAAACCCTCTGGGTCATGACAGTGGAATAATGCAGGGGCTTGCAGACAGCCACATAGCGGTCATAAGACATCACTGCCAGAAGTGCACATTCTGTGCACCCTGCGAGAAGGAAGACAATTATCTGTAGTGAGCATCCAGCAAAGGAAATGGTATTCCTTTTTTTGTTGTTGTTATTCTTTTTTTTTAATCATTTTTTAATTTATTTTCAGCATAACAGTATTCATTGCTTTTGTACCACACCCAGTGCTCCATGCAGTCCGTGCCCTCTCTAATACCCACCACCTGTTTCCCCCAACCTCCCACCCCACCTACCACAAGGAAGTGGACCAACATCTGAGGAACAATGCTTATAGAGAAACAGAGGTCAGCAAATGACAAGTTTTTGAGGAAGAAGTACATGGGAGTGTGAAGTCGAGAGTCAGTCTGAATAAGGATTATTATGAGCAGGTTTCCAAACATAGACAGAAGGTAAATGGTCAGGAAAACACAGAACAGCAAGATCTGGATCTTTGGATCCTGTGAAAGTCCCAGCAAGATAAATTCAGCCACAGAAGTTTGGTTTCCTTCTCCCATTGATGTTTGTTGCTGTTTTACCTGTCATCAGAAAGAAAATGCATGCATTCTGAATGCTCAATTTTCGCAAGCTTTATAAACAAGCACAATGAGAACAAGTATACCTTGTAGGACTATTGGCTTTCAGATGCTTCCTAATATGTGTGCCAGTTAGCATTAGGATGCATGGTTTTTATGTACATTTTTCTTTCCTTGATCCATTTGGTAGGCAGAGTATTGCACTCAATATGGCTTCTCAAATAATCCTGAGGTCAACATATTGTTAAATTACTACAGAGTTTTATCAGAGGAATTGTCTTTGATTCGATCTAATTTTTTTCATCTCCATAAATATTTTAATATAATAAATATATAAAATTAAATAAATCAAGCAGAGAGAGTCAATTATCATATGGTTTCACTTATTTGTGGAGTATAACAAATAGCATGGAGGACATGGGGAGTTAGGAGAAGGCAGTTGGGGGAAATTGGAAGGGGAGGTGAACCATGAGAGACTATGGACTCTGAAAAACAATCTGAAGGGTTTGAAGAGGTGGGAGGGTGGGAGGTTGGGGGAACCAGGTGGTGGGTATTAGAGAGGGCATGGACTGCATGGAGCACTGGGTATGGTACAAAAACAATGAATACTGCTATGCTGAAAATAAAAAATAAATAAATAAATAAATAAATAAATAAATATTCTGGATTAGCAATCTGAGAATGAGATGAACTTGTTTAATCAATAAAAAAAACACTTATAATTTTATAATTCAAAACCAAAACACAGAGGTCAGTGATAAATTTGTTTATAATAGAGTAGGAAGTTCAAATATGGTTTAGAGAATCAACAGGTGAATTGTAGCTATTAGTTCTTGTTTTTTTCCATAGCATCTTTAAAAGAGGCTTCTTAAGTAGCAGTCCAAACAGGATAAAGGAAGAAAGGAAAAATTTATAGCCATAGATCATAACCCGGGGCCTGGAAGAAATATTTCACATGACAAAGAGGAAAAGTATCATGAAATAATGTGGCATTCAAAAATGCAACTTAATGATACTTGAGTGTCTAGCGTCCTGTTCTATATCAACAACAACAACAACAAAAAGGTGGTGCTAAATAGGAGCTTGAACTTCTGAACTAGATATTAGTGAATTTTATAGTTCCATAACATCCAGTCTCAGCTCACCTCTGACCCTTGCTTCAGCAGTAGTGGACAATTTTGACTTGCTTGGCTCTGCTGACATTCTACTTTAAGGACCTCCTGCCTGGTCTATTGGCATTCTGGCTAACATGTTGGAAGTATGGGCAAGTTAATGCCCCAGAGGCAGTCTTTAACCAGAGGATAATGGAAATTGATGAATAAAAGCACCAGGTATTTCTGGAAGTCACTCTGTATGCTTTTTATGGGAGTTAAGTCCATCGTTGACTATGTCATGTTTTTATTATTACTACTACTATTATTATTATATCCTCTAAGGAGCTTTTCCAGAATTTTTTTTCTTAATCATCAATTCCCATGGAAGTTTAACAGCACAGATGTACTGTACATCTGTTTATATACTGCAGCCCTCTAGAGGGCCAACAAACCATTGCAATATTTCAGATATCTTTCTTCTTCTAAGAACTTTGGCATCTACATGGCCCCCATACAGAATGTATGGCCTAGAGTAACAATTTTAATAATCCAAACCTCATTGGTGTTTAGTCGCATCTTGCCTTAACTCTTACTGCTTCCTTACACTGCTTCCTGGAATCACTTGTCAAATAAGCTATCTGCACCAAAGTTCTTTTCTTGGGCTCTGCTTTCAGGGACCTACACTAGAAGAGAAAAGTCTCCTGAGATAGAGACTAAATTAAGGCAATATGGCAAGTCTTCCTTCTTCAACCAGGGAGTCCCACCTCTGTCTGATGATAATGACTAACACTTACTGAGTGGTTACTATGTGTCTGGCACAGTTCTAAGTTCTTCATATGTTGTAACTTATTTAATCTTCACAATAACCCTATGAGGAAGTATTTCCAATCTCTATTTTACAGCTGGAGAAATTAAAGGGTAGAAATGCTAAGTAACCTATTAGTCACTGAGACCAATTGTCAGAATTGGAAATTAAAGCCCTAGAGCCTTGTCCTAGCATGTGAGATTTTAAATCTTCAATCTTATTTCAGTCACAATTCTAACTTCAGAAGCTAGTACTGAAAAATCCAATCATGTAGATGGATATGGCACAGAGAAATCCAAACAGTACGGAGGTTCCTCAAGAAGTTAAAACTAGTGGGACGCCTGGGTGGCTCAGTTGGTTAAGCAGCTGCCTTCAGCTCAGGTCATGATCCCAGCGTCCTGGGATCGAGTCCCGCATCGGGCTCCTTGCTCAGCAGGGAGCCTGCTTCTCCCTCTGCCTCTGCCTGCCATTCTGTCTGCCTGTGCTCGCTCTCTCTCCCTCTCCCTCTGACAAATAAATAAAATCTTTAAAAAAAAAAAAGGAAGTTAAAACTAGAACTATCCCGTGACCCAGCAATTGCACTACTGGGGTATCCAAAGATACAGATGTAGTGAAATGATGGGGCACATGCACCCCAATGTTCATAACAACAATGTCCACAACAGCCAAACTGTGGAAGGAGCCAAGATGTCCTTCAATAGATGAATGGATAAAGAAGATATGGTCCCTATATACAATGGAATATTACTCAGTTACCAGAAAGGATGGATATTCACCATTTGCATTGACATGGATGGAACTACAAGGGATTACACTAAGTGAAATAAATAAGAGAAAGACAATTATCATACAGATTCACTCATATGTAGAATATAAGAAACAGTGCTGAGGACCATAAAGGAAGGGAGGGAAAACTGAATGGGAAGAAATCAGAGGATAAAAAACCATGAGAGACTCTTAACTATGGAAAACAAACTGAGGGTTGCATCAGAAGGGGATGTGGGTGGGGGATGGGATAACTAGGTGATGGGCAGTAAGGATGGCAGGTGATGTGATAAGCACGAGGTGTTATATGCAATTGGTGGTTGAACATTATATCTGAAACTAATGATGCACTATATGTTGGACAATTGTAGATAATATTTTTTAAGAAAAGGGGAAAAAAGTTATCAGACAACTGACCACTATTTCTAAGCTTGAATTCTACATTTTCATTTTTATTTCTGGATATTTTTTTCAAGTTTTTTATTTAAATTCTAGTTAATTAACATATATGGTAAAATTGGCTTCAGGTGTAGAATTACATGATTCATCACTTACATATAACACACAGAGCTCATCACAAATGCCCTTCTTAACGCCCATCACCCATTTAGCCCATCCCTGCCTACCTACCTCCATCTACTCTCAGTTTGTTCTCTATGGTTAAGAGTATCTTATGTTTTTAATTTGAATATCCCTGATGGCTAGTAATGATGAACATTTTTTCATGTGTCTGATAGCCGTTTGTATGTCTTCATTGGAGAAGTGTCTGTTCATATCTTCTGCCCATTTTTTTTTATCTGATTGTCTGTTTTGTGTGTGTTGAGTTGGAGGACTTCTTTATAGATCCTGGATATCTACCTTTTGTCTGTCCTGTCATTTGCAAATATCTTCTCCCATTCCGTGGGGTGCCTCTTTGTTTTCTTGACTGTTTCCTTTGCTGTGCAGAAGCTTTTGATTTTGATGAAGTCCCAAAAGTTCATTTTTGCTTTTGTTTCCTTTGCCTTTGGAGACATATCTTGAAAGAAGTTGCTGTGGCTGATATCGAAGAGATTCCTGCCTATGTTCTCCTCGAGGATTCTGATGGATTCCTGTCTCACGTTGAAGTCTTTTATCCATTTTGAGTTTATCTTTGTGTACGGTGTAAGAGAACGGTCGAGTTCATTCTTCTACATATAGCTGCCCAGTTTTCCCAGCACCATTTATTGAAGAGATGGTCTTTTTTTGAGATATCACCTTACACCAGTTAGAATGGCCAAAATTAGCAAGACAGGAAACAACATGTGTTGGAGGGGATGTGGAGAAAGGGGAACCCTCTTACACTGTGGTGGGAATGCAAGTTGGTGCGGCCACTTTGGAAAACAGTGTGGAGATTCCTCAAGAAATTAAAAATAGAATTTCACTATGACATGCAATTGTACTACTGGGTATTTACCCCAAAGATACAGATGTAGTGAAAAGAAGGACCATCTGTACCCCAATGTTTATAGCAGCAATGGCCATGGTTGCCAAACTGTGGAAAGAACCAAGATGCCCTTCAACGGACGAATGGATAAGGAAGATGTGGTCCATATACACTCTGGAGTATTATGCCTCCATCAGAAAGGATGAATACCCAACTTTTGTAGCAACATGGATGGGACTGGAAGAGATTATGCTGAGTGAAATAAGTCAAGCAGAGAGAGTCAATTATCATATGGTTTCACTTATTTGTGGAGCATAACAAAAAGCATGGAGGACAAGGGGAGTTAGGAGAAGGCAGTTGGGGGAAATTGGAAGGGGAGGTGAACCATGAGAGACTATGGACTCTGAAAAACAATCTGAAGGGTTTGAAGAGGTGGGAGGGTGGGAGGTTGGGGGAACCAGGTGGTGGGTATTAGAGAGGGCACGGACTGCATGGAGCACTGGGTATGGTACAAAAACAATGAATACTGTTATGCTGTAAACAAATAAAAAAAATTAAAAATAGGGAAAAAAATAGTCTCTTATGGTTTACTTTCCTCTCTCTCTTTTTTCTCCCCTTTCCCTATGTTCATCTGTTTTTTTTTTTCCTTAAACTCCACATATGAGTGAAATCATATGGTATTTGTCTTTCTGTAATTGACTGATTTTGCTTAGCACAATACACCCTGGCTCCATCCACGTCACTGCAATATTTGTGATAGAACACTTAGCTTATGCCTCAAAATGAACTGATTTAGAAGTTAATTTTACTCCACAAATAATTTTTAACTTTAGGGACCCCATTCCTGGAAATACCACTGCCATTTTCCCTAAACATTGTTACCTAAAAATAGAAAATCAGCTTTGACTTCTTTTATCCTCCTTGTTTCTTCAGGATGATCACTCATCAAGTTCACCTTTTCAATCATCTTTCAAATCTCTAACTTTTCACTGCCATTGTCATTCTTGCTAGTCTAGTATGTTGTTCAATTCTGCTTGTATTATCACAATACCCTCCTAATTTTTTCACACCCTAGAATCAAATACATCTTGTACTCTACTAACTGATAAATCTTCCAAAGTAAATTGGTTTCATGTATCCATTAAATAAACTCCAAATTCTCTAGATGAGCATTTAAAGCCTACCACATGCTTATCCCAATGTCCTTCCTATTTCTTTTTTTCCAAGATTTAATTTATGAATTGCTCAGAGAGAGAGCAGGGTACAAGCAGGGGGATCAGCAGACTCCCCGCTAAGTATGCAGGACTTGATCTAAGGACCCTGGGATGACTTGAGTGGAAGGCAGACATTTAACTGACTGAGCCACCCAGGCATCCCTCTCCTTTCTGTTTCTTCCTTAGAAGTGTCTTTGTTTCAGTGAAATCAAGTTGTTAATGAACCATTGATATTAGATTCTAAGAGCCTGGTAAAGTAAAAAAAAAACAAAACAAAACAAAAACAAAAAACAGAGATAACAAGAATATGTCATATGAGAGAATGGCTTAAAAATTATGAGAATATCATGTGCTCACTTAGAAAAAATGTTGAATTTCTAGAGGCAAAAACCAATTTTTAAAAATTCTGAGTTACCAATAAAAAAGCAGGAATATAAAGGGACTGAAAACCATAGGAAATACTCCATTGGTTTTTAAATATTTATAATTTATAAAGCTCTGACACATATGGTTTTATAGATGTATCCCATACAAACATCAAGGAATGGATAACTCTTAACATTTAAATTATACCATGGGATAAAAAAAAAAACAGCATTTTGACAGTTTCAAGTTACAAAAACCCATCACAAACTATTTGAAATCTATTGCTATGTAATTGATAAGGGCTGAATTCAGAATATGATTTATCCAATGGTTTAACATGACAAGAAAACTGAGTTTTCTTTCTTTTTTTTTATTTTTAAATTCTATCATTCTAAGTGCCACCCTTATCTTGAGAATGGCTCCATTTATTATCCTAAGATGATGACAAAAGTCTTCCAGGGTTACTGCCCCATTCAAATATAAGAGGAGAGACAGAGCATATTTGACCAAGCTTTCTGCCAAAATTTCTGAGATTCAGCCTGATTGGGACATATCATTTTGCTTTAAAGAAAATAAACTATCTCATAAGGTCGCCACCCTTCAAGGTGTGTAGGGATAAAGAAAAGATAAGGGGTGAGTTTCAGGGATGCTGATAATTTTGTTTTTCTTAAGAAGGGGGCTGACCACATGGCTATACTCATGATGTGAAAATTCATTGAACGTACACCTATAATTTGTGTACTTATCTGCAGATATGTTATGCTTTAATATAAAGTTTAGTTTAAAATAGAATATTTGGCAAGTAAAATTATGTTGTCTCAGAAAAGAGCACTCTTTTAATATAATTGATCATAGTAAATTATCTAAATGAATTAACTGTAATTTATTCAAGATTTTTTTAATAGTAGATCATTTTTTTTAAGATTTTATTTATTTATTTGACAGATAGATCACAAGTAGGCAGAGAGGCAGGCAGAGAGAGGAAGGGAAGCAGGCTCCCTGCTGAGCAGAGAGCCCGATGTGGGGCTCGATCCCAGGACCCTGGGATCATGACCTGAGCCAAAGGCAGAGGCTTTAACCCAGGCCACCCAGGTGCCCCTATTCAAGATTTTATATTATATTATTTTTTTTAATTTTCTAGATTCAAAATCTTGAAAAGAATAGAAGAGGAAGAGATTGAAGAAAGAGGGTAAGAGAAGAAGAGAAGGAGGCGGAGGAAAGAGAAGGTGAAGGAGGAGGAGAAGAAGAAGGAGAAGGTGGGAGGGAGAGGAGGAGGGGAAGGGAAAATAGGAGGGGAGAAAAAAAAGAAGTTCTTCATGAAAATTATAAACTATTACAAACACAGTTCAACATAGTGAATTTTTTCTAACATTTACCATAATTTTGTATCCTCAGAAAGCAGACTCAGAAAAGAATCCCCAGACACATGAAGCAAACTGATTATGCTAATAAGGGTTTTTCTAGCTTAGCAATAAGAAAGAGTAAGTTCTTTGTTTCCTCCACCTCACTTACTTGACTCAGTTAATTCTATATTTCCCGCTACTTTCAACACCCCACTTCTTATATCAATTTATTATTTTTATAATGTGTTGTTGGTAAGCAAAAGAAAACCAACATGCTTACAAAAAAAAGTGTTTATAAAAAGTGCTTATAAACTGGGGCACCTGGGTGGCTCAGTGGGTTCAAGCCTCTGCCTTCGGCCCAGGTCATAATCTCAGGGTCCTGGGATCGAGTCCCACATCGGGCTCTCTCTGCTCCACGGAGAGCCTGCTTCCCCCCTCCCTCTGTCTGACTCTCTGTCTACTTGTGATCTTTCTCTGTCGAATACATAAATAAAAAATCTTTTAAAAAAAAGTGCTTATAAACCAAACTATGGAAAGAACGTAGATGTCCATCAACAGATGAATGGATAAAGAAGATGTGGTGTATATCTGTACAATGGAATACTATACAGCCATCAAAAGAAACAAAATCTTGCCATTTGGAATGACGTGGATAGAACTAGAGGGTATCATGCTTAGCGAAATAAGTCAATCAGAGAAAGACAACTATCATATGATCTCCCTGATACGAGGGAGAGGAGATGCAACATGGGGGGTCAAGGGGGTAGGAGAAGAGTAAATGAAACAAGATGGGATTGGGAGGGAGACAAACCATAAGTGACTCTTAATCTCACAAAACAAACTGAGGGTTGATGGGGGAGGGGGGTTGGGAGAGGGGGGTGGGGTTATGGACATTGGGGAGGGTATGTGCTATGGTGAGTGCTGTGAAGTGTGTAAACCTTGCGATTCACAGACCTGTATCCCTGGGGATAAAAATATATTATATGTTTATAAAAATTTTTAAAAAAAAAGAACTAGAGGGTAGTATGCTGAGCGAAATAAGTCAACCAGAGAAAGACAATTATCATATGATCTCTCTGATATGAGGAATTTGAGAGGCAGGGTAGGGAGTTATGGGGGGCAATGAAGGAAGAAATGAAACAAGGTGGGGTCAGGAGGGAGAAAAACCATAAGAGACTCTGAATCTCATGAAACAAATTGAGGTTTACTGGGAGGTGGGGGGTAAGGATAGGTGGCTGGGTTATGGAAATTGGAGAGGGTATATGCTATGGTGAGTGCTGTGAAATGTGTAAGCCTCATGATTCACAGACCTGTACCTCTGGGGCAAATAATACTTTATATGTCAATAAAATAAATAAATAAAAGTGCTATTAAACAATGAGGATTTATAGATTTTAATTACCTAAAATCCAGGCAGTGCTGGCCTCAGGTGAGGTTCTATCGAGACACTCAACATGTTTCTTTACAGCTTTCCACATAGTCCTCATCATTGTCACCCTTATCCTAAAAGTTATGAGAGCTACATGCTTTCTTGCCCACATCTAAGAATAAATACAGTTTCTTTGCAACAGGCAAAAATGTACTGAAATAAAGTCTAAGGTAGCATAGAATCATATTCCCTACAGAAGTATGGATCCACAAAACATCACCGGATTTTGAGCAAAGGAACCAAGATATTAAAAACATAACTATCAAATACCTAATTCAGCTCTATATTTCCTAATTTATTTTATAATACATGCCAAATTCTGATACAAAAATCTGATAAAGAAACACACACAGTGAAAGAAATTTCACCTTCAAATAAAGATGCAAAAATTACAAATAAAATAACAAGTGATAAATGGAAGTAGATTAATGAGGGATATATGATACCTACATAGAGTTTTATCAAGGAACATAGGTATTTTTGAACATTAAGGGATAAGAGGCATATGAAAACATCAGTTGAGGAATATAAAGACACAAATACAGATTTCCAATTCTAATAATTGCTGGATACCTATATTAGACCAACCTTTCCACTGAAAACAATTATAAACCCATGAGACAAAGATCTTGGAAAGAAGAAGCACAGTATGGTGGGGTTGTCAGTCAGCATTATTTTTTCCCATAAAACATCTGTGGATTCAAAAGCAGCAGCTGAGAATCTAATAAACTCTAGATCAAGTGGGGTCTGAGAGCCTAAAAAGTGAGGAAAATTTTTCAGTAGTTGTAAAATAGTGAGGGTGAGGAAGATTAAAATTAGAGCTTAAGGCTCACCAATGCGATACTAATAAATATTCCCAAGCATTACTTGAAGAGCTATACCTTTAGAATGAGGAGTGAAATGGAAATAAATAAACCATCTCATTTAATCAACACAATCTCTGATTTGCATAAAACAACCTTCTCTTTTCCTAGATCCCTAACTAAAGCAAAATAAATTGTCACTTGGAGAAGGTAACATATTTGGGACCTCAAATCAGTTTTATAATATTCCATGCACAGTATCATGGACTAAGCAAAATAAAACACAAAAACCAGAACTACTTCTTAGAAGGAAAGATGAAGATAAAGGGAACTGGTGAGGCAGGGAGGAAGGGCATGAGGGACAGGGAGAGTGCCCAATAACATGAACAAACATGAGAAATCCAAATATTTGCACTATCAGATGTAATCTTTCAAATACTGTTGGTTCAAAATATTTATATTAAATAATAAGGTAGAGAATTTAATCAGAATATTAAAAACATTGGAAAAAAAGGATGTTTAGTTCTAAAAATAAAATTATTAAAATGAGAACACAAAAGATGGTTTAACAGCATACAAGACACAAAGATAGGACCAGTGAACAGGAAGATAGATAAGAAAATGTCCAAATGGAAGGATGGAGAACCAAAACAAAGAAGTAAAAATGAGACATGTGGAACATGTGGCATAAAATCCAAAAAGTACAATTTAAGTGTCAGAGGAAAAGAAAAGATAAAATAGGTTGAAAGAAACATTTAAGGAGGTGATAGTTGAGAATTTTTCAAAACTGATTTTAAAAAAATCAAACTACATATTTAGTCAATCTGACAATGTGAAGCTAAATGATGGCTGTGTACATTTAAATATCATAATGTATCTTTCAATAAATAGAAATGATAAAAAGAATTAAACTACACAAAAATCATGAGCTTATTATGACTAAACACAGAGAATGTCTAAGCTTTAAATTACCTGACTTGGGGGCACCTGGGTGGCTCAGTGGGTTAAAGCCTCTGCCTTAGGTTCAATCATGGTCTCAGGGTCCTGGGATCCAGCCTGCACTGGGCTCTCTGCACAGCGGGGAGCCTGCTTCCTCCTTTCTCTCTGCCTGCCTCTCTGCCTACTTGTGATCTCTGTCTCTCAAATAAATAAATAAAATCTTAAAAAAAATTTTTTTAATTACCTGAATTAGGGGGAAAAACTCCCACAAAATAAAGAAAACTCTCCTTCATAGTCCTGATGTAAATCTTTTCAGAAAGCTATAAAACTCCAGTGGAAACTGAATAGAATTTCTCTGTGGTATAATCAGAAAGACAATATCTTATGCTGAGTGAAATAAGTCAAGCAGAGAGAGTCAATTATCATATGGTTTCACTTATTTGTGGAGCAAAACAAATAGCAAGGAGGACATGGGGAGTTAGGAGAAGGGAGTTGGGGGAAATTGGAAGGGGAGGTGAACAATGAGAGACTATGGACTCTGAAAAACAATCTGAAGGGTTTGAAGACGTGGGGGGGTGGGAGGTTGGGGGAACCAGGTGGTGGGTATTGGAGAGGGCACGGATTGCATGGAGCACTGGGTGTGGTACAAAAACAATGAATACTGTTATGCTGAAAATAAATTTTTTAAAAATGGTAAAAAAAAAAAAAAAGAAAGAAAGAAAGACAAAATCCAGAGCCTTTTTTTGGTTCTGTTACCCTTTCTAGTCACTATTTTTTTTTTTCATTTTGTTGTCAAACTTTCCAATCACTCTGTCTTCTTTCATTGGCAATTATATTGAAGATTAATTGACCATATAGTTCTTTTAAAGAACTAATAGCAAAAGCAAGCAGTTTCTTTGTTATTCAGAGATATCAATACAATTGACATTCTTTTGTTAATTTTTCTTTTTCCCTCCATTTATTATACCTTCAAATATGTTATAATATTCTCTATACTAAGATGCGTACATGTGCATATGCACATACACACACACACACACACACACACACAACCTTCCTTTGGTCCTGCTACCTTTTCTAGTCACTAATTTTTTTCATTTTGTTACCAAACTTTACAATCACTCGGACTTCTTTCGTTGCCAAATATATTCATGATTGAAAATTTTCATCTATTTTTCCCTTTTTACCACTTTACCATTTTTCAATTTTTACCATGACTGCTGAAACTGACTTTCCAAAATTTCCATAATTTGCTACTCATCAAATACGATGCTTTTGCTGACTCCATTCTTATTAGTTGGTAGGTTAGTTAGGGTTTTTGGCAGTTTGACACTCCTTCTCAAAACTCTTCTCCATTTGGTTATTTTAAATCTAATTTCCTGAACCCAAAGTTATTCAATATTTGATTTTGTCTCGTATATATTCCAGCCACTAGGTTCAACTAGAGAATAACCACAACAAATGCAAAAGTTTCTTATGACAGCCAGTGTTTCTACAAACAGCCTCCTTTCTTTACATTTTCCTTGTGTCTTTCCAGTACCACTTCCATAGCTGGGAAGGTTGTTCTTTTCTAGTCCCTACCTGAACCCAACCCAGTTCCATGTCATCACTCTCAGGATTTTGTCTTTCCAATTATACCACAGAGAAATTAAAAGCCTCAACATAAATAAGTTCAGCCACTCACCTCTCCAAACACACATGCCTACAAACCTGTAGCAATCCATCCTTTCCTCACAGGGAAGATTTGTCTTTAAAGAAAAGAAAAGAAAAAAGAAAAAGAAAGAAAAAAAAAGTTGTCTTAACTATAATAAGGATATTTCCCTGTGCCCAACTCCCCATACCTCTTTTCTGGTTATTTCTCTAACAATTATAACGTCTTTTTTCCTTTTATCTTCTCTATCTCTTATGTTATTCCTTTTCCTTCTAATAAAGAATATTTATCATCTTACCCTTCACTCTAAGATTCCACACATATTATGCTTTTCATCTCTTCAATGAATCTCTACTGCACTATTCAAAGGGAACTTTCAATGGCCAAACATGCTAATTTTGCTTTCCCATGCTTATCTGACTTGATCTCTCAGTCATAATTAAAACTGAAGATACTCTTAAAGATGTATTCTCCCTTTCCTTCTCTTACTCCTTTTTTTTCCTGTAATGACATCTCTTCCTTCATCATGTTTTTCCTTCTACCATCATTTAATTGACATCTTCCTCTTTTCTTCACTTTGTGAGTCTACACATTCTCTCTGAATGACCTCATCTCCTCCTCTGACTTAAGCTATCATTTAATTGTTGATGACTTCTAAATTTCTGTAAGCCATTAAGGCTTTTTTTTTTTCAAAGTTCTGATTCACATATCAAACATGTTAGTGTACCTCTAAAAATACCCTTGTGTATATAACAGATGATGGAAAAAAAGGGAAAAAAAGAAATTTTGGTGATGATGATGATGATAATGACAGCATAAATTTTGAAGACGAGCTTAGTTTGCATCTGATCATTAATATACAGATTAATATACAGATCATCTTGGGTAAGAAATTTATGTTATATAAGTCTCAGTTTACATATCTGTAAAATGAAGATATTAGTATTTTATTACTCCATTTGCTTCAAGAATTAAAGGTAATAATCTATATAAACACAGTTATTATTTGGTACATGATACATTTTAATTATCTATAGTAATAACAAGCATGTATTACTTAATGCACACATAGGGCCCACTCTACACACATTTTCTCATTTAAATTTCAATTTAGCGCAAACAAAACTGAAACTATTGTACTCCTGTTTTTTCCATAATTTATTTTCTACATAAATACTCCCTTTTTTTCTTATGCCAACACACGTACTAAGACAACTAAGGTTGGAAAGGGGAGCCATTTTCTCTTCCTTCCTTTCCTTTCTACTACTGGACAGTTTAGTCAATAGATTGTATCTCAGACCTCAAATCTCTCTCTTGCCCCCTATTTCCAGTTATGACCAACCTACTTTCTGACCCTATATTTTCTATTTTTTATACCTCTATGATGTCTGTCTCCTGTATTGATCTTTCCAAACATAGAATAGAATAATCTTTAGAAAGTGATAATAGTATCATTTTCAACTCCCCATTAAACCACTTCAGTGATTCTCCATTGTTTATAGCCTGAAGTCCGAATGCAAGACCAAATCCTACAGCATCTCTGCCTGGTTGCAAATGTCTGCAAAGCCATCTTTCCCCACTTCCTAACTCCTAACCCAAGCTCCTAACATACCCAAAGCTACATGAACCTGTGTCTCTGCCTGTGCCATTTCCTCTTTGGAAGTTCACTTCTGCTTTATCAACTAGATAAACTCCTAGTACCCTTTAGTACTCTCCTCTAGTGTCACTTCTTCACCCAAGCTTTCAAGAAGTCCATTAAGCTGAGTTGTTATTTTCCATCTCTTTGCTTCTCTAGGTTTCATAACTACCACTATTAATACATATTTTCTATCATATAATATATATTTACTTTCTACACAGTTTTTTAATATTTAATGAATTCTTCAAAGACAAAGATCATCAGTGATTTTATCTCCATCTCTTGACACAGAAGTTTTTCAATAAATATCTATTTAACAAATCAATAAGTGCATATCCCATGCACATATCATCACACACATTCATACATATTTTTACTTATATTCCCAAGCACAAGCACTTATACAACCAGGAACAAAAAAAAAAATGGGTTAAGAATTAAGAAAAATACAATATCTAGTAGCATGGATGCCCAAAGATGATGAACAGGAAAAATAAGGCATGTTCACCTAGGTTTGGGAGTTGCTAAAGTTGCAGAAATAATGGGATTTTTCTTCCTACCTTCAGCTCCAGAAGAAACAAAGATTATAATTTAGCCAAACACTTTACCTTCCACATAAGATCGGGGTAAAGTATATACACTGTGACAGAGATGATAGAGCAATGTATTGGGTCTTACAATAACAAAAGTCCTCAAAAGCTGTCATATTTGGGGCACCTGGGTGGCTCTGTCAGTTAGCCATCTGCCTTCAGCTGGGGTCATGATCCCATGGTCCTGGAATCAAGTCTTGAGTCAGGTTCCTTACCCACTGGGGAGCCTGCTTCTCCCTCTCCTCCTCATTCATGTGCTCTCTCCTGCCATCTCTGTCTCTCCCTCAAATAAATAAATAAAAATCTTTTTTTAAAGAAGATGTAATATTCATCTCAATTTCTAGAGTCAGAAATTTTCAAAATCAAAATACCAGGTTTCCATGTAGCCTTCTGCCTGTAGCAATGGGCAACATACAGCGGGATGGGAACAGAGTCAGCAAAGCCAGTTGTTAGAAAATGCGGTCAGTGTGGAAGGTTATTACCCTACAGATTTTAGGGGAAAAATCCCAATTTTATTTCTGCTGTATAGAATTTGACCCTGCAGGCACCTTGGAGCAGAATTACTGTACTGAGTTCTTGAAAGGAGCAGAATTACTGTACTGAGTTCTTGAAATCCCACTTGACAGTTTTCACTGGATTTTTATTCCTACATATTCAGATTATTTCTCTATCCTAAACCTTCAATCACTCGTCAAAGACACAAACCTAAATTCTCCAAGGACCTGAACAGTGAATTTTCCTAAGAGGAAGTTATTAAAAATGAAGTCCTGAGAGCTGTGGTAAACAGTGCTTTCCCATGAGTCTGACTTCATAAAATTGTCTGAAGTTTTTTGTATTATGCTTGTAGACAGAGATTACAATCCCTGGATCTCCCTTGATTTCAAACTTTATTAAAAAGAGACAAAATTTGAAATAAGCATATGAAATCCAGTGTACATTTGTTATCCAACCTGGTAATTCCATTATCAGATTCCTAAGAAAAATGAAAAAATTTGTCAACAAAAATTTATAATTGTTCTTATCATCTTTATTCAAACTAGCCAAAAACATGAAAAAACAAGTGTGTATCAATAGAAGAATGCACAAATAAAACTGTGGTGTATCCCTCTGGTGCATCCATTAAACAGGATACTACTCAGGATTTTTTAAACAATGAACTACTGGTAAAGGCAACGTCATGTTTGAATCCCAAAAACATTGTGCTGAACAAAAGAACTAGACAAAAAAGAGTTCATACTGTATGATTCCATTTTTATGAAATTCTCGGATCAATGCTTACTTGAGGATTGGTGTGGTAGTTTTATGAATTGGGTCAGCACTTACTTGGGAACCAGAGTAGAAGAATTGACAGAAAAGGGGCATAAGGAATTTTCTGATGCAAAAGAAATATTATGTTTTGATTGTGGAGTTAGTTACATATGGGATATATTTGTCAAAAATAATTTAACTGTGTGTGTTTTTATTAATATATAATGTATTATTTGCTTCAGGGGTACAGGTCTGTGAATCATCAGTCTTAAACAATTCACAGCACTCACCATAGTACATACCCTCCCCAATGTCCATAACCAGGCCACCCTATCCATCTACCCTCAACCCCCAAGCAGCCCTCAGTGTGTTTCCTGACATTAAGAGTCTCTTCTGTTCTGTCCCTGTATTTTATTATATTGAATTTATAAATCCATAAATGTAAATATGTACAGTCACTGTGGAAAAAAGTATGAAGGTGCCACAAAAACTTACAAATATAGGGATGCCTGGGTGGTTCAGTCAGTTATGTGTCAGCTTAGACTCAGGTCATGATACCACAGTCCTGAGATCAAGCCGTGCATTGGGTTCCTTTCTTGTAAGGGAGCTTGCTTCTCCCTCTCCCTCTGCCTCTGCCCTTGTTCATATGCTCTTTCTCTCTTGCTCACTCTCTGAATAAATGAAAATAAATAAATAAATAAATAAATAAAGTATTAAAAAAAAAAAAAACAGGGGAACCTGGGTGGCTCAGTGGGTTAACCCTCTGCCTTCGGCTCGGGTCATGATCTCAGGGTTCTGGGATCAAGCCCCACATCGGGCTCTCTGCTCAGCAGGGAGCCTGCTTCCTCCTGTCTCTCTGCCTGCCCCTCTACCTACTTGTGATCTCTATCTGTCAAAAAAATAAATAAAATCTTAAAAAAAAAAAACACTAGAAATGCCATATGATCCAAGGAAGCAAGGTGACGGAGGAGTAGGAGACTGAAATATCATTAGGTCCCAGGGGTCCAGCAAGATAGTTATCAAACCATTCTGAACACCTCCAAACTCAAGAGAAGATAGACAAAAAAAAGAGCAACTATTCTAGGAACAGAAAATTGATGACTTTCTAGAAGGTAAGGTGTGCAGAGAAGTGAATCTGAAGCAATGGGAAGATAGTGATAGAGCAGCAGAGCACAAATCATATCTTTTAGAAGTCTGCTCCACTGAGGGACATTGCTCCAGAGGCCCTCACAGGGACAGCATGGTCTCAAGACCTGCAGGGTCATAGAAAGACCAGAGGTGTCTGAGTATGGCAGAGCTGCCAGATATCAGAGCAGGAAAGCCAGCTACAAAGACAAGCTGAGGAGTGCACTCACAGCTTTGGGTTACCTGAAACCATGATCCGAGGCACAGTTGGACCACTGTTCTTCAAGCAGGGACCCCACAAGGGGCAGATCCAGAGAGAACCCCTCCTTCCTACTCCAGGAGGAGTGGGGCGGGAGTGCTGGCAGGAATCTGCTTGGTTTGGAGACTCCATACGGGGCCATTTGCCAGAGATAGAATTGCTTGGTCACAGGCTGGTTGAGCATGGGCCGTGGCTAGAGACCAAAGAGACAGGAGTGATTGACTGCTTTACTCTGAGGGTGCACTGAAGAGTGGTGGCCCAACTCTCAGCTCCATAGGTTGGAGATTGGGAGGCCACCATTTTCATTCTCTTCCTCCAAAGGTCTACAGAAAGTGTTCAGGGAACAAAACCTACTGAGAGTGAACCCGAACAGATTACTTAGCCTGGCCCCTGGCAAGGGTGGTGCAATTCCATCTTGGGCAAAGACATTTGAGAATCACTGCAACAGGCCCCTCCCCCAGATTATCACCAAGAACACCCAGCCAAGACCAAGTTAACAAGTCAATAAGAACTGCAGAACTCCAGAGCTAGAGGAAAGCAACGCATAGAATTCTTGGCTTTCCTCCCATGATCCTTTAGTCTTGCAAAGTTAAATTTCTTTTAATTTTATTTTTTTCTTATCCTATTTTTTTAACTTTTCATCTTTCTTCTTTTAACATTTTAAACTGTTTTATCTTATCAATAACATTTTAAAAAATCTTTTTAAATTTTCATTGTTATAGTCATATTTTATCCCTTCGTGAATTTAACCTTATTTTTCATAGGGTTTTTTATTTTACTTTATTTTTTATAAGTTTTTTTTCCTTTAAAATTTTGGGATACAATTTCTTCTAATAGATTAAAATATACCCTAAAACTAGTGCATGGCTTTGTTCTAGTCTCCAGCCTGATCATATTCTCTCCTCTTTTTTTTTTTCTTTTTTCTTTTTCCAATCATCTTAGCTTATCAATTTGTTTTTTAGAATCCTTTTTACTTTCATCCTTACAATCCTATCCCATCCCTTCATCGTGTTTACCCTTATTTTTGAATATATATGTTTTCCTTTCTTTAAAATTTTGAGAGGTAGTTTCTTCTAAGAGACGAGAATAAACCCCAGTTCAAGTGGGGGACTCTGTTCTATTCACCAGTCTAATATATACCTATTTTTATTTTTTATTTTTCTATTTTTCCTCCTTTCTTCCCCCGGTTTCAGGTTTCCTCTGATTTTCTATCTTATTTATTTCTGCGGACTTTGCCACCCTTTTATTTGTTTTCTCCTTTGCCACCCTTTTAGTATTTTATTCTCTCCGTCATCTATTCTTATCAGGATAAAATGACAAGGCAGAGAAACTCACCCAAGGGGGAAAAAAAAAAAAAGAACAAGAGGCAGTACCAATGGCTAGGGACCTAATCAATATGGACATTGTTAAGATGTCAAAACTAGAGTTCATGATAATGATTATCAAGGTGCTAGCTGGGCTCAAAAAAGGCATGGTAGATATTACAGAATCCTTTTCTGAGGAAATAAATTCCCTTTCTGGAGAAATAAAAGAACTAAAATCTAACCAAGTTGAAATTTTAAAAAAGCTATTAATGATGTGCAATAAAAAATGGAGGCTCCTTCTGCCTTTGGCTCAGGTCATGATCTCAGGCTCCTGGGATCGAGCCCCACATCAGGCTTTCTGCTCAGCAGGGAGCCGGCTTCCTCCCCCCTCTCTCTCTGCCTGCCTCTCTGCCTACTTGTGATCTGTCAAATAAATAAATAAAATCTTTTTTTTAAAAAAAAGGAAAAAATGGAGGCTCTTACTGATAGGATAAGTGAGGCATAAGAGAGAAATAGTGATGAAGAAGATCAAATTAGTGATGAAGAAGATCAAATAAGGAAGCTGAACAAAAGAGAGACAAACAATTATGGGACCAAGAGGGGAGAATTTGAGAAATAAGTGATACCAAAAGACAGAACAATATTAGAGTAATTGGGATCCCAGAAGAAGAGGAGAGAGGGGCAGAAAGTATATTGGAGTGAATTATTGTAGAGAATTTCCCTAATATGACAAAGGGAACAAGCATCAAAATCCAGGAGGCACAGAGAATCCCCCTCAAAATCAATAAAAATAGGTCCACACCCCGTCATCTAATAGTAAAACTTACAAATCTTAGTGACAAAGATAAAATCCTGAAAGCAGTTCAGGACAAGAAGCCTGTAACATACAATAGTAGAAATATCAGATTGGCAGCAGAGTTATACACAGAGACCTGGCAGGCCAGACAGGACTGGCATGATATATTCAGAGCACTAAATGAGAAAAATACACAGCCAAGAATACTATATACAGCTAGGCAGTCACTGAAAATAGAAGAAGAGATAAAAATCTTCTAGGAACAACAAAAATTAAAAGATTTTGTGCACACCAAACCATCCTTATAAGAAATATGGAAAGGGGTCCTCTAAGCAAAGGGAAAGCCAAAAAGTAAAAGACCAGAAAGGAAAAGAGACAATATACAGCAACAGTCACCTTACAGACAACACAATGTCACTAAATTCATATCTTTCAGTGGTTACCCTGAATGTAAATGGGCTACATGCCTCAATCAAAAGACACAGGGTATCAGAATGGGTAAAAAATAAATAAATAAATAAGGCCCATCAATATGTTGTCTACAATAAATTCACTTTAGACCCAAAGACACCTCCAGATTTAAAGTCAAAGGGTGGAAAACAATTTACCATGCTAACGGACATGAAAAGAAAGGTGGGATGGCAATCCTTATATCAGATAACTGGATTTTAAGCCAAAGACTATAATAAGAGATGAGTAAGGACACTATACAGGAATTCAGTAAATTGTCAGGATATAAAATTGATGCACAGAAATCAGTTGCATTTCTATACACCAATGACAAAACAGAAGAAAGAGAAATTAAGGAGTCAATGCCATTTACAATTGCACAAAAACCATAAGATACCTAGGAATAAATCTAACCAAAGAGGCAAAGAATTTGTACTCAGAAAAGTATGAAGTACTCATGAAGGAAATTGAGGAAGACACAAAGAAATGGAAAAATGTTCCATGCTCATGGATTGAAAGAAGAGGTGTGAAGATGTCTAAAGCAATCTTCACATCTAACACAATCCCTACTAAAATACCATCCACTTTTTTCAAAGAAATGGAACAAATAATCCTAAAATTGATATGGAACCAGAAAAGACCCTGAATAGCCAGAGGAATATTGAAAAAGAAAACCAAAGTTGGTGGCATCACAATTCCGGACATCAAGCTCTCTTAAAAAGCTGTCATCATCAAGACAGTATGGTACAGGCACATAAACAGACACATAGATCAATGGAACAGAATAGAGAGCTCAGAAATGAATCCTCAACTCTATGGTCAACTAATCTTCGACAAAGCAGGAAAGAATGTCTAATGGAAAAAAAGACAGCCTCTTCAATAAATGGTGTTGGGAAAATTGGACAGCCACATGCAGAAAAATAAAACTGGACCATTTCCTTATATTACACCCAAAAATAGACACAAAATGGATGAAAGACCTCAATGTGAGACAGGAATCCATCAAAATCCTTGAGGAGAACACAGGCAGCAACGTCTTCAACCTCAGCCACAGCAATTTCTTCCTAGAAACATCATCAAAGGCAAGGGAGGCAAGGGCAAAAATGAAATATTGGGTCTTCATCAAGATCATAGGAAACAGTCAATAACAACAAAAGACAATTGTCAACAGGATCCAATAGCACATTAAAAAGATTATCCACCATGACCAGGTGGGATTCATTCCTGAGCTACAAGGATGGTTCAACATTCGCAAATCAATCAATGTGATAGAACAAATTAATATGAGAAGAGAGAAGAACCACATGGTCCTCTCAATTGACGCAGAAAAAGCATTTGACAAAATCCAGCATCCGTTCCACATTAAAACGCTTCAAAGTATAGGGAGAGAGGGAACATTCCTGAACTTCATCAAATCTATCTATGAAAGACCCACAGCAAATATCATCCTCAATGGCAAAAAGCTTGCAGCCTTCCCGTTGTGATCAGGAACACGATAAGGATGGCCCCTCTCACCACTCTTGTTCAACGTAGTATTAGAAGTCCTAGCAACAGCAATCAGACAACAAAGAGAAAGAAAAGGTATCCAAATTGGCAAGGAAGAAGTGAAGCTCTCTATCTTCACATGACATGATTCTTTATATGGAAAACCCAGAAGACTCCAACCCCAAACTACTAGAACTCATACAGCAATTCAGTAACATGGCAGGATACAAAGCCAATGTACAGAAATCAGTGGCTTTCTTATATACTAAAAATGAAAATACAGAAAGGGAAATTAGAGAATCAATTCCATTTACTATAGCACCAAGAACCATAAGATACCTGGGAATAAACCTAACCAAAGAGGTAAAGGATCTATACTCAAGGAACTACAGAACACTCATGAAAGAAATTGAAGAAGACACAAAAAGATGGAAGACCATTCCATGCTCTTGGATCAGAAGAATAAACATTGTTAAAATGTCTATACTGCCTAGAGCAATCTATACTTTCAATGCCATTCCAATCAAAATTCCACTGGTATTCTTCAAAGAGCTGGAGCAAATAATCCAAAAATTTGTATGGAATCAGAAGAGATCCAGAATCTCTAAGGAAATGTTGAAAAACAAAAATAAAACTGGGGGCATCACGTTACCTGATTTCAAGCTTTACTAAAAAACTGTGATCACCAAGACAGCATGGTACTGGCATAAAAACAGACACATACCAATGGAACTGAGTAGAGAGCCCAGATATGGACCCTCAACTCTATGGGCAAATTATCTTTGACAAAACAGGAAAAAAAATACAGTGGAAAAAAGACAGTTTCTTCAATAAATGGTGCTGGGAGAACTGGGCAGCTATATGTAGAAGAATGAAATTCGACCATTCTCTTACACTGTACACAAAGATAAACTCGAAATGGATAAAAGACCTCAATGTAAGACCATAATCCATCAGAATCCTAGAGGAGAACATAGGCAGGAATCTCTTCGATATCAGCCACAGCAACTTCTTTCAAGATATGTCTCCAAAGGCAAAGGAAACAAAAGCGAAAATGAACTTTTGGGACTTCATCAAAATCAAAAGCTTCTGCACAGCAAAGGAAACAGTCAAGAAAACAAAGAGGCAACCCACGGAATGGGAGAAGATATTTGCAAATGACAGGACAGACAAAAGGTTGATATCCAGGATCTATAAAGAACTCCTCCAACTCAACACACACAAAACAGACAATCAGATAAAAAAAAAAAAAATGGGCAGAAGATCTGAACAGACACTTCTCCAATGAAGACATACAAATGGCTATCAGACACATGAAAAAATGTTCATCATCACTAGCCATCAGGGAGATTCAAATTAAAACCACATTGAGATACCACCTTACACCACTTAGAATGGCCAAAATTAGCAAGACAGGAAACAACATGTGTTGGAGGGGATGTGGAGAAAGGGGAACCCTCTTACACTGTTGGTGGGAATGCAAGTTGGTGCAGCCAGTTTGGAGAACAGTGTGGAGATTCCTCAAGAAATTAAAAAGAGAGCTTCCATATGACCCTGCAGTTGCACTACTGGGTATTTACCCCAAAGATACAGATGTAGTGAAAAGAAGGGCCATCTGTACCCAATGTTCACAGCGGCAATGGCCACGGTCGCCAAACTGTGGAAAGAACCAAGATGCCCTTCAATGGATGAATGGATAAGGAAGATGTGGTCCATATACACTATGGAGTATTATGCCTCCATCAGAAAGGATGAATAGCCAACTTTTGTAGCAACATGGACGGGACTGGAAGAGATTATGCTGAGTGAAATAAGTCAAGCAGAAAGAGTCAATCATCATATGGTTTCACTTACTTGTGGAGCATAACAAATAACATGGAGGACAAGGGGAGTTAGGAGAAGGCAGTTGGGGGAAATTGGAAGGGGAGGTGAACCATGAGAGACTATGGACTCTGAAAAACAATCTGAGGGGTTTGAAGGGGCGGGGGGTGGGAGGTAGGGGGAACCAGGTGGTGGGTATTAGAGAGGGAACAGATTGCATGGAGCACTGGGTGTGGTGCAAAAACAAGGAATACTGTTATGCTGAAAATTAAAAAAAATTAAAAAAAAATTTAAGAAAATTAAAAAAATAAAAAGAGAGGCAAATGAAGAAACAGACTCCTAACTACTGAAAACAAACATGGTTGGCAGTGGGTGTTGGTGAGAGGATGCATCAAATAGGTGATAGGGATTAAGAGGGCACTTGTGATGAGCACTGAGTGTTGTATGTAAGTGTTCAATCACCAAATTCTACTCCCGAAACTACTATTAAACTCTGTTGACTAATTGCAATTTAAATAAAAATTTGGTGGAAAAAAATAACATGTAGAAGCATTAAAAAAAGAATATATTTTTAAAACCATGCCATTAATACTAACAACAGAGTAACAAATAATATCAGAGTATATCTACTGAGGATGTATAAGAACTTTCTCAAAGAAAGTTATGGAACTTTATTGAGGCACATAAAAAAACACCTAAATAGTAGAGACAACCATATCCATGAACGACAGGTCTCAATAAAGATGGCATTTCCCCTAAAAATTCTCAAACTCAATGTTTGTAATTTTAATTACAACAATGTTTGTAAATGTATTTACAGCCAAAAGCCTGACAAGGTTTCCATGGAACTTTAAAAGTTTACCTTAAAATAATACGAGAATCTATCTAAAAAGGCAAAAGCAGCCAATGCTGCTGGAAGAAACAAAATGAAGGTGAGGTACTGTTAGTAGTTAGTTGAACAATCAGGTAGTCAGAGCCAGGGTCCCCAACAAGAAAATACAGAGTTAGGACAGCTAAGATAAAACCGCACTGACATCCTGTTTGGCAGCTTAGACAGGAGGGCACTGACATCCTGTTTTGCAACTTTTGCAGAAGTGACTTCTACAAAACATCCCAACACAGGGCAAGTAACCACAGAGCATTTGTCAGTATCACAACTGCAGAAAAGTAGCTCCCAGATCTCAGCCCAAAAGACCATCAACACGTGAAAATAATCGGATAGGCAGATGAGTCCAAGTTCAAGACCTGACTGGCACACCTTAGCAGCCAATCCAGAGCGGGCTCACACTCAGGATGCTCAAGATAGTCACGCAAAAGAGCTTATAAAAACCCCTAGATTTTAAAGCCCAAATGGCAAATCTCTCAAACCCCCTCTTTCTCCAGGAGTTTTTTATGTTCACTCAATAAACTTTGCTCTGCTACCCACCACTCTTAGTTCCTCGAAGCAGCGTGACCAAGAACTCCGGGCATTAAGGGAATAAAAGTCATGTAATATTTGCTGGGGTCTCTCCTGCAATCTCCACCATCACCAAGGACATCTAACCGTGAGTAGTGGGCAGCAAGTCTCTCTCTATCTCTCTCTTTTTGTTTGTCAGTACAATGGGCACCTGTCAGTCTAAGAGCAATTAGTATGACTGCCATTCTCAAGACTCGGGTGACAAATTCTCTGGACTCCTTTCAGACTGATCGCCCAACATAAGCTGGGAATGTTGGTTTGGTGAGGACTCAGTATTCCTTTGGGAGGAGATCACCAGATATGGGGAACCCAGGGAAAACCAAACAGTGACTGAGGGGTCCTAGCCGAGGCTACTCTTTGGTGGATACCCAAAGGCTCTCAAAAGGACCGAGTTCCTTACTTGCCCATCCAGACATCTGGGAAGACACCCTCCTATTACCCTCTTCTTGGCTGACTCCTCCCTGGGAAGACAAGTGGAAAAAGCCTGGGATGGTCCCCTAGACATCCTCCTGCAAATGGTTTGGGCAGACTTCAAGGGATCATGCTCACAGTTCCCAGTTATGATGAGGAAGAGCCTCCTGTTTCAGGCCCTTCCTACCTCGGGTATGATTCCTAAGATCCCCCCCACCCCTTCCTGTCTCTCAGACCCTTGAAAGGAACCTTCATATTGACCAGAAGGCTGGCCACTGAGACCTCCTAAGAGACCTGGCTCATGCTGTGTTTGATGAGGCCCCCCTTTTAATTCCCCTACTAGGGAAACCCTGGCATTGTCTCCTCTGCACAAATGCAGAAGCCAAGCATAAATGTTGTTTTTGTGTAAAGGATAGATATGTTCCTCCCCCTTCAGGCTTCTGTGTCTATACCATAAAAGGAGAGCTTCTATGTGCAGCAGGAGCCTCTTACTCCATCTTGCAAACTGTACTCCCCCTGCATGTTTTAAAATGGACACCCCAGTGGTTAGGCCATCTATATGTGGGACTAGCAGAACAAGGCAAGGGAACAAATGTCTACCTTGGTGACTTCCCACCTCCCATGTGGCCTACTTTATCCCTCCAGAAACTAGCTTCTGTTACCCTTTTATTGTGGCTATGTCAGAAGGAACAATTCTACCATCCCTATCATGCTGATGTAGTTTTTGAATGCTGGTGAGGTCCAGAGCCAATGGCCAAGAAAGAATTCTTGAGATCTTTCCGAGGCAAAATGGTGGTTTTACTAAAGCTTGGGGACAGGACCCATGGGCAGAAATAGGTGCTGCCCCAGGGTTGTGAGGAGCAACTGATTATACATTTTGGGGTTGGTGGAAGGAAAAGGGAGAGAGGTTCCAAAAGGATTTTTACATGCTAAAGAAGACTCACAGGATACAGGAGGCCTTGCTCTTGTCAAACTAAGGTTGTTTTTCCCCCTAGGAAGACATTAACATTAAGACAGGAGCTTCCTGGAGGAATATACTCTGTCTGCCTCAAATAATTGTCAATGGGTTGAAGGTTATAAAAACATTTAATTTTATCTACATTTCCCTCTGCCCTTGTTTCCCACATCAATGCCAACTTTCAGTGGGCCAAAAAAAAGTCTAACACATCTATTAACTACTAAGGCAGTCTTACTAGGTCACAGTCAGTACCCCTTGAGTCTCATAGGTAGGAAATGAGGTCAGGGAAACCAGGGTCGCTCTCTGGAGGTAGGACCAAGCCTGGGTACACATAACTAGTCCCAGCACCTCGCAGTGATGACAGGAGCTCTGGCTGTCAGTTGTGTGAGTAGATATGACCACACATCAGGAAAGGATAAAGAGGAACTGAGGTGGGGATGCTTGTCCTCTCTTCCCAAAAGTCTTCCTGATCAACTATAAGAAATCAAGGTAAGGGATACTTTTCTTCTCTTTTTATAGATGGGCAATTTCCAACCAAAACCCGTACTCCACACTAACTGACTCCAAATATGCCTTCCTGGTTTATACTGGGGAAAAGGCAGTTCATTTTCTTTTGTTCTGAGGCATGGCTACAGTACAAGTTGGAGGATAACAAATGAGCACCTGGGGAAACTATCAATTATAATACTATTTTACAATTAGACTTGTTTTCAAACATGAGGGTAAATGGGGGTGAAGTATCTTATGTACAGTATTTCTGGGCCTTATGGAAAACAAAGGCCTGTGCCAACAGTGTAAGATCAATCCCAGCCTTCAGGCTGCTCTCTCTCATGACCTACCCACCACTGTGGGCAAAGGAATACCACACCAAAAGCAAGATAGGCAAATGGAGTCTGTAGAAAATTCTTCACCCCCATTTTCTCCTTCCCCAGGGTCTCAGCCTCCTTGTCTGGGTCTTAGACCGGTTTACACTACCTATCTGTCCTACCCTGAAACCTTACTGGTGCTTGGGAGCTTCTCACTCATTGATATCCTGGGTTAATGGCTATAAACCAAGCTAACTATCTCTGGTTAGTCTACCTCAGGAGAGGGACTTTACAGAATATTCCCAAGCAGCTGCCAAAACTCCCTTTGTTTCAGAGAAATTCCATCTTCTCTGGCCCAACATGGATTGCCTAATTCCACTTTGGTGGAAAACAAACAAACAAAAAACCATGGTGTCTGTTCATCTGTCCAAGCTGACAAGGTTTAGAACTCAGAAACTTCTTTCTCTGCCTTCTGGCAGCACTTTGCCTCTTTTATCTCCCCTTCCTCCTCCTCTTTCTACACCACCTTGGGTGTATACACCACTCTTCATCTGGTCAACCTCTTCATTCTTCAAAGCTGTGTAACAAAGAACCAGGCACTATAGGAATAAAAATCCTGTAATAGTACTTGCCTGACCAGATATCAAAGTCTTTTAAAAATCCACATTATTTATAGTAATCTCTAATAACAACAGAGGATAAGCAAATATAGCAAAGGCAGAGAATAAGAGCTTAGAAAATAAAAACTTGCATGTATACGAGCTTTGTGTATTACAGAGAAATTATTACAAATCAGAAGAGGAACATGCTTACTAGATTAAAGAGGCTAGGAAAATCAGTTATCTATATGGAAAATATTTAACTTAGGTCCCTACTCAAACTGATGAATTTTTAAAATATTTATTTATGAGAGGGAGAAAGAGAGAGCACACAAGCAAGGGGAGTGGCAGACAGAGGGAGAAGCAGGCTCCCCACTGAGCAAGGAGCGCAGTGTAGGACTGGATCCCAGGACCCTGGGATCATAACCTGAGCCAAAGGCAGATGCTTAACCAACTGAGCCACTCAGGCATCCCTCATATCAATGAAATTAATGACTTCTTAGGACAAGGCAATTTTACTCCTACATGTACCTCTTTTAGAAAAATTTCAAACATCTTCAAATAAAAACATGCACAATAATTGCCCAGTCATGGTAATAGCAAAAGAGAATTAGAAACCACTGATCAATTCTCAATGGGAAACTGAAAAAATACGTTATGGTGCATTCATACAATGAAATCCATACACTGCATTTTCATACAGCAAAGACGAACAAATTAGATCTGTGCTTTTGAACACAGATAAATCCCTTCCTTCCCTTCATTAGAAGATTTCCTTTTATCTTCCAGGTTTCAATCCATCTTCCAGGAAATCTTCCCTGAAATCTCATATCAGAGTTAGGCCCGCCTCCCAGGTTTTCACACAAAAAGAGATGCTATATTGTTCCTTTCACAGCACCCACAGTTTTGTGTTTTAATTGCTGGTTTAATGTCTTTCTCCCCAACTTATCTGTGACCTCTGTGAAGGCTGAGATGGTTACCAACTGCCTCATGGGTGTAGCACCAGTCCTATTATGCCCAGCACATGAGAGAGGTTCCATGATGTTCCATAAATATTTGCTGAGTTAATGAGTAAACGTAGCAGAGAAGGATGCTTAGAGATACATACATGAAATGAACATCATCCAGAAGATTCAATGTAGTGAGGCAGAAACTTTGGGAAGATGAGGAGTGAAAAGGGGGCAAAAGGATGGAGAAAGCAGTAAATGAAGACAGAAAAAAGTCAGAATGACTTTTGTGTGACAAAAGCCAAGAACTTATGACAAGAGAAGCCAACAAATGCACATAAAACTATATATCCTTTCTCATCCCTCATATACATACACAAAGCCCAAACATAGATGCACATCCCTAAGAAGGTTGAATTAGTGTGGAATTCATATTCATCACTAAATAACAGAATTAGGGACACTTATGGAAGTTATTCAAAACTCTGAGTTTTCTAAATTAAATTAAATTACATGTCAAATTGAAAACTCATGTATTTATAAGCAATATTATTTAGAAAATTTAGAAAACAATAAAGAAGAAGAAATAAGGAACAAGTATGAAGCAATGTAAAGATAAAAGGGTCTTTGAGGTAGAGGGACCACCTCAGAAACTCATAGGTTTGTTGGATGGATGGTTGGCTTAATATAATACACACCCATTAACTCACCACCCAACCTGAAAACTAGACCATTGACAACGACTTCATTTACTTCTATCCTTCTTCCTTATCATTTCCTCTGCCTCCCAACACCCGAGGTAACCACTACCCTGAATCTTGTGTTTTTCTACCTTACTTTTCAAAAATACAGTTGGAGCACATACATTTATTTCTAAAACACATATTGTTTAGTTTTAACATTCTAGAAAGGATCTTAAATGCTCTATAACCTTGGATTTATATCTTTCACTTAGGACATTATTGCTAAGATTCACCCACATTGTCATATTGAGTAAGGAACAGGTGGGGATAGTTGGGGGGGCGGGGGCTATGTGATCAGGCTCACAGAAATCCCCCAAATGCTGAGGTGTAAAGAAACCAGAGATAGAGGAACACACCAGATCACTCTGCCCTAGGTGTGTGGGGCAGGGCGAGAGGGCGGGCGGGAGTTGTCTTTTTTTAATGACAGTCACCTGTGACCAACAAAGATAACCAGACCCTAAAAAGAAATAAAATCAGTCCTCACTCAAACCAAGAAGTCACAAGAATGTTAAGGCTGCAAGCTCCCTAGTCAGTTCTAAATAAAAGACTGTCAGGGGAGGCCCTGTCAGGACTCCTTTCACTTCTGAGAGCTTTTTCTGTATCCTTGCTTAACAAAACTCTATCACTTTGCTCACTCTCCTTTGTCCACGAGATTCATTTTTTGACTCCCTGACACAACCTAGTTCTCCTTCCTCAATGTGTAGCTGTGGTTCATTTTTGGACTGTAGTGTAATATTACCTAGCATTATGTAAATATGCAAGAATATATCTATTGTCCCAGACATTTGTTTTTTTTATTTTTTATTGATTTTTTAATTATTGATTTTTTTAAATATATCTGAGATAGAGAGAGAGCATGTGCACAAGCAAGAGGAGGGGAAGTGGGAGAGGGAGAGGCAGAATCCCCACTGAGCAGGGAGCCTGATGTGGGGCTTGATCCCAGGCCTTGAGGTCATGAGCTGAGCCAAAGGCAGACAATTAACCGAGCTACTCAGGAGCCCCAGATTTTTCTTTGATGAATAATATTGCTACAAACATCTTTAGTCATATCCCTTGATGCCAGATTATCTCTTGGACATATGCCCAGGAGTAGAAGTGTAGGACATATAAATGTTCAACGTTACCAGATAAAGCCAAACTGTTTTTCTAAAGAAGCTGTGCGAATTTACACTCCTACCACAAAAGTATATAAAATATCCAGTTGATACAAATCCTCTTTAACACTTGATATTTTCTTCTGAATTTTGCCAAATGTGTATATGACAAAATCTCAGTGTGGTCTTGATCTGCATCTCCCTAATCACTGTGAAGCTGAACACCTTTATTAGCCATATATCTGTGCTATTTATAAGCTTTGTCATTTGTTCAACTGTGTGGTTCAAGGTAGTTTCACTGGAAGAGAACAGAAAATCTTCTCGCTGAGCATTAGCATGGCATGTGGACTAGGGAAAAAAGACTTTTTCACCCCTATATTCAAATTTATTGACCAGGTGCAAAGAAGTTGCCTGGTGGTGGCATGTATTAAGGAGGGCACATATTACATGGAGTACTGGGTGTGGTGCATAAACAAAGAATCTTCGAACACTGAAGAAATAAAATTAAATTAAAAAATAAAATTAAAATAAAGGGACATTGAGAGGTGGGAGCAATTTTAATAGTACTGGCAACCTAGATCCAAACTTTCTACAGATATTTTATAAATGTCAAAAACTAATCAATAAATCAGTAAGGTGCAAGTTAAAGAAAAAAGGTGCAATAGTGGGCAAATTGTGGACACTTAGCTAAACCTAGGGAGCACAAATCCCTACTGAGGAGCAATGAAAGAGGAAATCATTTTATCATTTTCTCTCACTACCAGCCTTCCTAAGGGGAACAGTAACCATTCCTAGTGAAATGCTTAGATTCCTACCTAATTAAACCTTCTGGAAAACAGGCAACATATGAGGGAAAATCCTTGTCACCACCTTGACCCACCCTTTCTTATCATGGGACTGTCTACAAGTCAATTTTCATCCTGGTTCCTGACCAGGAACCTGAAACCCTGAAACCCTGACCTGAAACCCTTATAAATCCCTAAGTGATAAGAGCACCAGAAGCATCTTTTGTTCTAATCAGGCAATTCTGGGTGGGCTCCTGGAGGGGTTCTGGCTGGGGACTAGTTACCAGAAAAATAAAGCCATGATTAGAAGTTTGAGGTTGTTATTCCAACCGTCCCATTCACCAGAGAATGGGAAAGGGCTAGAAATGGAGTAAATAATAGATCATGCTTATGTAATGAGGCCTTCATAAAATCCCATGGGCATTCAGAGAGCTTCCAAGTTGGTGAATATACATCTACACACCATGAGAGTAATACACTCCAACTCCATGGGAACAGACACTCCTATACTCAGGATCCTCCCAGATGAACCCTTGCCTATGTATATCTTCATCTGGCTGTTCATCTGCATTTTTTATCAAATGTTTAATAAACTGGTTAGTACATGTTTCTCTGAGTTCTGTGAGCAACTCCAACAAATTAATCAAACATAAGGCAGGGGTCATGAGACTCTCTGACTGTAGCCAAGTCGGACAGAAGTTATGAGTAACGTGAGGACCTACTGCTTGCAGCTGGCACTAAGTGGGGACAGTTTCCTAGGACTGAGCCCTTAACCTTGGGATCTAGCCGAAAGTATATCCAGGTAGGTAGTGTCAAAATTTAGTTAAATTGTAGGATACTCAGCTGCTGTCAGAGAATTGCTTGTTGTGGGTAAAACTACCACATATATGGTGTTGAAACAAAGACAGTTTTTCCTAACACCTCTGGTTTATCTGTCTTTTTTTCCTATTCTCCTGCTTTTCCTTTGTTGTCAGTTATCTCCCACCAGATTTTGGAATAGGCTGACAGAGTCTCTTAAAAGATATATTCTCTCAGCCAAAGATGAGCCAACTGGAAGGAAAGGATCAGGGGAAAATACCAAGGCAGGAGAGATCCTATGATTGCAGCTGCCCTTCTCTCTCTAATTGGTGAATTAATTGACTTGACTTCTGGTCAAAGGATTTATAGTCAAAGGACTCCACTCCACAAGACTTCATGCCAAAGCTGGGAGTAGGGTGAGAACATGAGTGAGGCAAGTGAGAGGCCTAGAGTGCAATCTTTAAGCATGCCTTCACTCTCAAGTTCCCTTGCAACTTGAGCTTCTTTGTCACTTTGTCCTAGTCCCAGCCCTGAGTGGGGTCCTGGGTGACTGACTATATTCCTGGGGATGTCTGGGTGAATTTCTTTTCTCTCACTGTATTCAGAATAAGGCTAGAATTTTTCAAATGGAAAAGTTGGAAACATAAGGAAAAAAAATACACACACACGTGGAAGCCTAGAGAAAAGTTGCCAAGGAACGCACATTAGCCACTTAACAAATAATCATGTTTATTTTTGTTTGTTTCGAATTTTTATTTAAATTCCAGTTAGCTAGCATACAGCCTAATATTAGTTTCAAAATTTAATAATTCATCACTTACATATTGAGTAAGTTATTTCTCCTTTTTTATCGTTTTCTAAATTTTCTAAATAAATTTTCCAGTGCTCATCACAACTGCCCTCTTTAATACCCACCATTCATTTATCCTATTTCCTACTGACCTCCCCTTCAGCAACCCTCAGTTTCTTCTCTATAGTTAAAGAGTCTGTTTCTTGGTCTCCCTCTCTTTTTTTATGTGTGTTTTTTTTTCTTAAGTTCAACATGTGAGTGAAATCCTATGATATTTGTCTCTCTCTGACTTATTTCATTTAGTGTAAAACTCCTAGCTCCATCCAGGTCATTCCAAATGGAAACATTTCATTCTTTTTATGGCTGAATAATGTTCCTGTGTGTGTGTGTGTACACCACATCTTCTTTATCCATTCATCAGTTGTTGGACATTTGGGATCTCTCCATAGATTGGCTATTGTGGATATTGCTGCCATAAGCATTCAACTGTATGTGCCCCTTCGAATCACTATGTTTGTATCCTTTGGATAAATATCTTGTAGTGCAATTGCTAGTCCATGGGATAGCTCTATTTTTAACTTTCTGAGGAACCTCCACACTGTTTTCCAGAAGGGCTGCACCAGTTTGCATTCCCACCAACAATATAAGAGGGTTCCCCCTTTCTCCACATCCAAGTCAATACATGTATTTCCCATGTTGCTAATTTTAGCCATTCTGATAGGTATAAGGTGATATATCATCATAGTTTTGATTTGTATGTCCCTGATAATGAGTGATGTTGAGCATCTTTTCACATGTCTGTTGGCCATCTCTATGTCTTCTTTGGAAAAATGTCTATTCATGTCTTCTGTTCATTTTTTAACTAGATTATTTGTTTTCTGGGTATTGAGTTTGATAAGTTCCTTATAGATTTTGAATACTAACCCTTTATCAGATATGTTATTTGCAAACATCTCACATTCCGTAGGTTGCCTTTCAGTTTTGTTGATTGTTTCCTTTATTGTGCAGAAGCTTTTTATTTTGGTGAAGTCCTAGTAGTTTAGTTTTGCTTTAGGTACCCTTGCCTTAGTAGACATATCCAGAAAGAATGCTATGGCCAAGGTCAAAAAGTTTTCTGCCTATGTTCTCCTCTAGGATGTTGATGGTTTCCTGTCTCACACTAAGCTCTTTCATACTTTTTTTAAAATTTTATTTAAATTCAATTTAGTTAACCTATAGTGTATTATTCGTTTCAGAGGTAGAATTTAGTGATTCCTCAGTTACATATAACACCCAGTGCTCATTACATCAAGTGCCTTACATCAAGTGCCTATCCTCCAATTACTCCCTCCCCCCATATCCTCCTCTTCAGTAACCCTGTTTGTTTCCTATGGGTTAAGAGTCTCTTATGGCTTGTCTCCTTCTGTGATTTCATCTTATTTTATTTTTCCTTCCCTTCCCCTATGTTCCTCTGACTTCTTTCTTGCATTCCACATAAATAATATGAAATCATATGATATTAAACCACTGAAATCACATGGTATTTGTCTTTCTCTGACTTATTTCACTTAGCTTAATACCTCCTAGTTCCATCCATGTTGTTGCAAGTGGCAAGATTTCATTCTTTTTGATGGCTGAGTAATATTTCATTGTACATATTAACCACATCTTCTTTTTCCATTCATTTGTCGCTGGACATCTGGGCTCTTTCCATATTTTGGCTATTGTGAACAATGCTGCTATAAAATATTAAAGTCTTTCATTCATTTTGAATTGATTTTTGTGAGTGGTATAAGAAAGTGGCACAGTTTCTTTCTTTTGCATGTTGCTGTCCAGTTTTCTCAACACCATTTGTTGAAGAGACTGTCTTTTTCCCACTGAGTATTCTTTCCGGCTTTGTCGAAGATTAGTTGACCATATAGCTGTGGGTCTATTTCTGGGGTTCCTATTCTGTTACATTGATCCATGTATCCGTCTTTGTGCCAATACCATACTGTCTTCTCCATTACAGCTTGGTAATATACCTTGTGATACCTCCAGCTATGCTTTTCTTTTTCAGGACTGCTGTGCTATTCATGATCTTTTGCAGTTTCATACAGATTTTAGGATTGTTTGTTCTAGCTTTGTGGAAAATGCTATTGGCATTTTGACAAGGATTGCATTGAATGTGTAGATTGGTTTTGGTAGCATAGACATTTTAGCAATATGTGTTCTTCCAGTACATGCGTATAGAATGTTTTTCCATTTCTTTGTGTCATCTTCAATTTCTTCCACCAGTGTTCTATAGTTTTCACAGTACAAATCTTTTACTGCTTTGGTTAGGTTTACTGCTAGGTATCTTATGATTTTGGGTGCAATTGTGAATGGGATCAATTCCTTTGTATTTCTCTTTCTGCAGATTCATTATTGATATAAGAAATGCAAGAGACTTCTGTACATTGATTTTGTACCTGCAACTTTACTGAATTTGTGTATCAGCTGTAGGAATTTTTTGGTGGAGTCTTTTGGGTTTCCTATGTCTGCAAATACTGAAAGTTTCATTTCTTCCTTGTCGATCTGGATGCCTTTTATTTCTTCTCATTGTCCTATTGCGGAGGCTAAGACTTCCGGTACTATATTTAAAACAGAGGTGAGAGTGGGCATCCTTGTCTTGTTCCTGATCATAGAGGAAAACCTCTGTTTTCTCCCACTGAGGATGATATTAGCTGTAGGTTTTTCATATAAGGCCTTTATTATGTTGAGGTGGGCTCCCTCCACCCTATTTTCTTACGGGTTTACCATAAATGGATGTACACTTAGTCAAATACTTTTTCTGCATCTATTGAAAGGATCATATGGTTCTTTCTTTTATTAATGAGGTGTATCATGTTTGTTGATTTGCAAATATTGAATCACACTTGCAACCCAGGAGTAAATCCCACTTGATCAGTGAGAATGATTCTTTTAATGTACTGTTGGATTCAATTTGCTAGTTTTTTGTTGAGAATTTTTCTTCATGGATATTTGCCAATAGTCCTCTCTTTTAGTGGGGTCCTCATCTGGTTTTGGAATTGAGGCAATGCTGTCCTTATAGAATGAGTTTGGAAGTTTTCCTTCCATTTCTATTTTTTGGGACAGTTTGAAAAGAATAGATATTAACTCTTCCATAAATGTCTGGTAGAATTCCCCTGAGAGGTCACCTGGCTCAGGACTTCTGTTTTTGGGGAGATTTTTTATTATTTATTCAAATTCTTTGTGGTTAACAGTCTGCTCAAGTTTTCTATTTCTTCCTGTTTCAGTTTTTGTAGTGTATACGTGTTTGGGAGTTCACCCATTTCTTCCAGATTGCCAAATTTGTTGCTCTACAATTTTTCATAATATTCTTTACAACTGTTTGTATTTCTGTGGTGTGGGTTGTTATTTCTCCTCTCTTGTTTGTGATTTTATTTATTTGGGTCCTTTTTCTTTTCTTTTTGTAAGTCTGGCTAGAGGTTTGTCAATTTTATTAATTTTTTTCAAAGAAACAACTCCTGGTTTCATTGATCTGTTCTACTATATTTTTTAGTTTCTATATCATTTACTTCGGCTCTAATCTTTATTATTTCCGTTCATCTGCTGGCTTTAGGTTTCATTTGTTGTTCTTTTTCTAGCTCCTTTGCATGTAAGGTTAGGTTGTATATTTGAGTTTTTTGTTGTTTCGTGAGGTAGGTCTGTATTGCTATATACTCTCCTCTTAGGACCACTTTGCTACACCCCAAAGATTTTAGACAGTTCTGTTTTCATTTTCATTTGTTTCCATTTTTTTTTAAAGATTTTATTTATTTATTTATTTGACATACAGAGATCACAAGTAGGCAAAGAGGCAGGCAGAGAGAGAGGGAAGCAGGCTCCCTGCTGAGCAGAGAGCCTGATATGGGGCTCGATCCCAGGACCCTGGGATCATGACCTGAGCTGAAGGCAGAGGCTTTAACCCGCTGAGCCACCCAGGCACCCCTCCATGTATTTTTTTTAATTCTTCTTTGATTTCCTGGTTGACCCATTCATTTTCTAGTAGCATGTTGTTTAACATCCATGTATTTGTGGTCTTTCTAAATTTTCTTGTGTGTTTGACTTCAAGTTTCATAGCTTTGTGGTCAGAAAGTATGCATGGTATGGTCTTTTTGCAGCTGATGAGGCCTGTTTTGTGACCTGGTATGTGATCTGTTCTGGAGGATTTTCCTACTGCACTTGAAAAGAATGTATATTCTTTTCTGCTTTAGGATGAAGTGTTCTGAATATATCTGTTAAGTACATCTGGTCCAGGGTGGCATTCAAAGCCTTTGTTTTCTTGTTGAAGATGATCTGTCCATTGTTGTAAGGAGGGTGTTAATGTTCCCTAATATTATTGTATTATTATCAATGAATTCATGTATGTTTGTTATTAATTGTTTTATATATTTGGGTGTGCCCAGGTTGGAGGCATAAATATTTAAAATTGTTAGAGCTTCTTGTTGGATAGTCCCCTTTATTATGATATAATACTCTTCTTCATCTCTTGTTACAGTCTTCAGCTTAAAATCTAATTTGTCTGATATAAATATAGCTACTTCAGCTTTCTTTTGATTTCCATTTGCACGATGAATGTTTCTCCATTGCCTTACATTCAATCTCCAGGTGTCTTTAGGTCTAAAATGAGTCTCTTGTAGGTAGCATACAGATGGGTCTTATTTTTTGTTCTGTTTTGTTTGTTTGCTTCTTTGTTTTTTATCCATTCTGACATCCTACATCTTTTGATTAGAGAGTTTAGTCCTTCTAGATTCAGAGTAATTATTGATAAATATGTATTTATTACCATTTTATTACTTGGTTTGTCTTTGTTTCTGGAGATGTTCTCTGCTTTTCTGTTGTCTTTGTCACTTTCAGTCTTTATTTCCCAATAAAAGTCCCATTAATAGTTCTTGCAGGGCTGGTTTTGTGGTCACAAACTCTTTAGTTTTTGTTGGTCTGGAAAACTCTTTATCTCTCTTTCTATTTTGAATGTTAGACTTGATGGATAGAGCATTCTTGATTGCAGGTTTTTCCCATGTTGGCATGGGAAATGTTGGCATGTTGAATATATCATGTCACTCTCTTTTTGCTTGCCAAGTTTCTCTGAAGAGATCTACAATTAGCCTTACAGTTTTCCCTTATAAGTGAAGGACTTCTTTATCATGCTGCTTTTAGAATTTTTTAGAATTTTTTCTTTATACTATAGTTTGCAAATTTAACTACAATATGTAATTGGTGTTGGCCTGCTTTTGTTGATTTCAGTGGATGTCCTTTGTGTCTCCTGAACATGAATGTCTGTTTCCTTCCCTAGATAAGGAAATTTTTCAACTATTTTTCCTCAAATAAACCTTCTTCCCCTTTTCTCTTTTTCTCCTGGGACTCCAATAATATGCATGTTATTACATATTATGGAATCACTGAGTTTCCTAGGTCTATACTTGTGATCCATAATTCTTTCTCTCTTTTGTTCAACTTCATCATTTTCCATTGTTCTATCTTCTATATCACTTATTCGTTCCCACTTTTTCCATCCTTGTGGTCATGACAGCCAAACAGTTTCAGATTTGTTATTGCATTTTCCATTTTTGACTGTTTTTAAAACTCTTTTACCTCTGTGGTATGGTTCTCTCCAATGTCTTCCATGCTTTTCTAAAACCCAGCAAGTATACTTAAGATTGTTGCTCTACATGCTCCGTCAGGCATATTACTTACATCTTTTTCAGTTAGATCTCTAGTTGTGACCTCGTATTGCTTCTTTTGGGTGAATTCCTCTGTCTTGGCATTTTGTCTAGGTCTTGGTCTTCCTCTATGTGTTAGAAAACCCTGTAATGTTTTCTTGCTCCTGGAAATAACGGCTTTATGAAGGAGAGGTCGTACAATGTCCAGGGCCTGGCACTTTAGGGAATGTCTTTGGTGTGTGCTGCAGGTACTCTGCTGCTGTGTTTTGGCTGCTCTACCCCTCAACTCAGTCATATCCAGAGGTTCACCTTGCCTGCAGTGGGCAGTATTTGAACCTTAGCCAGAATGTGGTGAGATTTAACTAGCCATGTTCTGGTCGGCTTGTTAAATGAGACTGATGCTACTTCAACTAGAACTGAACCCTTCTAGAACTCTATAGTTCTTAGAGGTGGTGTGTGCAGGGGGTTTCTGTTGGCCTTCTGGGTAAAGGGCCCACAGCGCTGGTCCTTGGGCACTAGAGATACCAGCAGAGTGAAGGGTGGCCATACTTTGTGTAAACAGGTTAGGCAGCCAGAGTTGGTGCTGTGCTGTTTACTAAAGCTTGTTTATGCTGAGGGGCAGGAGAGGGAAATGGTGCCAGCCAGCTCCTTTGTCCCCAGAGGTGGGTCTCCATAGCATCTGCTCTCAGGGAACCATTCCCAGAAGAGTGAATCATTTCCTTTCATGTGTCCTAGGCATTTTTCAGATTACTGTTTTCATTCTGTCTGTCTCTGTGTTGCCTGACTGCTGGGAGCAGCACAGTGCACTTTGGGCTCTGTCTCAGCCAAGGCTGCTGACTTTTAAAACTCCAAACTTAAGAATGTGCTGTGCCAGGGGCCTGCACTGGTCTTCTGAGGGAGGGTTTAACCTAGAAGGGAAGTTGCATATGAGCTCAGGAGTGTGGAACTGGAAGCAAAGCAGGCTAAAGAGCCAGTGTCCAGGTTAAGAGCCCTCAGCAGGTATCTCTGTACCTATGCTAAAGGGCAGAGAAAGGAAATGGTGCCCACCACCACTACTCCTGGCTCTTTTTCCTCCTGGAGAGGCATCTCTGCAAATGCCACCTCTCACAGATGCACTGGAAGAAGAGCCAACAGCCTGTCCCCATGCACCTTAGGCAATCCTCAGATCATGTCATCTGCCCTGGGGTTGCTTGCCTGACTTCTCTCCAGGAGTAGGGCAGGATCATCAGGTCTCTATCCCAGCCAAGCATACCAACCTGTAGAACTCCAGTCTTTGAACCCCACTGGTTGCAAAAACACAAAAATCAGCCCTTCTCATTTTCCCAACCAATGGCTTTGGGGAAGTGCTCTCCTTGTGCATATCCATTTGCAGCCCTCTCTCTCACCTCTCTCTGCTAGCAGGGCTCCCTCCCTCTTGCAGCACCCACAGTCCATTTCTCCCCCAAACCATATATATATATATATATATATATATATATATATATATATGCTTTAATTGCTGTAAAGTTGCCTCTCAGAACTGCTTTTGTTATATCCCACTCATTTTTTTAAGAAAAACAACTAACAAAAATGGAAGTGAGAACATTTTTCATAAATTCAGGCACCTCTGCTTCCGAGAGAGTCAAAGTCTGGGCTGGCGTTAAGTCGTTGTAAGGTTTCTTTTCCTTGACTGCCCATGGTTCTTGGTCATGCTGCCTTGAGGAATGAAGAGGAAGACCAGACTAAGACTGCTAGGCAGTAGAGCAAAGTTTACTGAGTGATAATACAAAGCTCCTGAAGGAAGGGACCTGAGAGGATTGCCAGTTTGGCCTGGTGCTTTGGCATTTAGATCTAGGGGATTTTCTGGGCTCGTTGGCAGGCTCTTTGTTTTAAACTGATAACCCTCCAAGTGCCTCTCACCCAATCAGATTTTTCTCATCTACCTATCACATAGGAAAGGGTGCAGGGTTCCCTCCAGGGTTGTGTAAAATCCTTTTAAGGGTGGTTTCCTCTTAGTGCATTGGGGGTGGGGTTAAGGGTAATTGTCACTGCCTGCCTTTCTTCCAACTATCCTTCATTATCATCAAGGAACCTAATGTACCTTTGCTCTAGTCTCTCTGGGGCAAATGGAGGATGAAAGCTTCATTTCAAAGAGACAGATGAAGAAAAAGGAGAAAAGTGGGATAAACAAAGAGATACAACAAACACAGAAACTAAAATAGAAACAGAAGCTGATGGATATAGTCATAGTGATGTAGTTTTTGAATGCAGATAGGAACCAGAGCAGACGGCTAAGAAAGAATTCTTGAGATATCTTTGGTGCAGAAAGGTGATTTTATTACAGCAGGAAGACAGGACCCGTGGGCAGAAAAAGCTGCTGCACCAAGGCTATAAGGGGTGACTGATTATATACTTGGGTGTTGGGAAAGGTAAGGAAAAACGGAGGTGTGCAAAAGGACTGTCATATGCTAACAAGAACCTGATAAGACATTGGAGGCCTTGCCATTGTCTAGTTAAGTTTGTTTTTTCCCTCTACAAGTCATTAACATTAATACAGTTGGGAGTTTCCTTCTGGAAGTTGGGTTATTCATAAGAATGCTTTCTTCCTGTAAATCACTTAAATGTTTATAAACTGAGGGAGACTCACCTCCCACAGGACTGTGATCTCTGTACATTAACCATCTGTTTTTCTTCCCTGAGCTTTAGGGCAGCTAGGAGTGCCTGAGGAATGTCACACAGATCCTCACCCTAGAGGGAGCGGGGATTGCGTGTCACCTTGTGCTTTGCCCCCAGTTTTGCCTTCTGCCCCCTCATCCATAGGGAACAGCCTCCATAGAGACACAGCCAGATAAGACATGCTAAGAACACAAATAAGAATCTGGCAGTGTCACTGTTCTGATAAACAGCCTCACATCTGGGAGAAAGGCAGTATATTATCTAAACAAATAAGTAACTTGGTAATTTGTATTATTGAATAAAAATAAATCCAGACAGGTTTAAAAATACTTTGTTTGAAAGTACTATTGCATGCAGTAGGAGAAAGGAGACTTGTAATAGGGAAACAGTCTAACCATAGAGATACAAGTGCAATCATCACAAAGGCCAGGCAGAAAGGAATTTTCTTCTGTGGGGAAATGTCAGCAAAGTGAGAAAAAAAAACAGGGAATAGAGGGAGTGGGATAATCAGGTAATATTTTTCCCTGAGGTCTTATGATTCTTAGGAGGGATTGTCAAGGAGGAGTTATATATTGGGTCAAGATAACAGTGGATCAAATTTCAGGGCAGTGGAGAATGGAGAGAAGCTTAACTAATGTTTATTAGTTTTCCACTGTGTTTAGATTGATCAGTGGGGATGAAGAAGAAAATTATCCAGAGCAGGCCCAGGCCAGGAGGTCCCAGAAGATGAAAAGTTAAAACCAAAAACTAGAGATAACCTGAAGCCCTACCGGGAGGAAGAGATAACCAGATGCTTCTTCTGTAAACCAGCTTCCCACCACAGGCTTCCCATACTACTGTTCCCACGTAAAGCAGGCCCCACTCCCCCAGTTTAAACCCACCTACCAGCAGTCACCACAGCCCTTGGAAGCTGACTGCCTGCAGTCCCCTATAAAAGCCCTATACCTTTGCTCTAGGGCCCTGTACTTGGAGCACAAGCTCTGGGGCCACTGGTGTAAAATAAATCTGAAATCACCTACTTCTGAGTGTCACTTGGTCTCTCACAGGTCTGATTTTTTTTTTTTCCACAACAGGGTCAAACAATTCAACAAACCTTTCTGGTCTCTATTTCAACAAAGAATGGGAATATAAAGGGTCTGTATCTGACCTCATTATTAATAACTTTAAAAGTGGGGCATTTGGAAGGGGAAATTTATATGAGCTCTGCAGCACCCACAAGAGAGCAGACTGAGGCTTCTCTCTGAGGGGGAGGTCAGGGTGCAGTTTGCTTTCCTCTAAACCTACAAAAACCATCAAAAGCGGTCAAGGTGAGAGAAAAAAAAAAGTGAACAAACATAAAAACCTCCAGAGAACAAAAGCCTGAAAAAACCGGTTTCCTCAGAGCCCACCCCCTTGAGGGGGGCAGGAGGACTTAACTCAGGGAACATCATTGACTGAAAACCCACGTGGCAGGCCCCTCCCCCAGAAAACCAACCAGGAAAGAAAAAAAAAAAAAGAAAAAAGAAAAAAAAAGACTACAAGAGAACAACCACCACTACTTCATAGAACAACATTTTTTTATTCTTATTTTATTTTTTTAAGATTTTATTTATTTATTTGACAGAAAGAGAGAGATCACAAGTAGGCAGAGAGGCATGATGAGAGAGGAGGAAGCAGACTGCCCGCTAAGCAGAGAGCCCAGGATCCTGAGATCACGACATGAGTCGAAAGCAGAAGCTTCAAACCACCGAGCCACCCAGGCGCCCCAACTTTTATTTTTAAATCGTTCCCACTATTCTTGCTCATTTTTTTATATATAGACAATTTTTTAATCTATTTACCATCACATTGAGATGTCCAGTACATCAAATTCCATAATAACCTTATAACCTGAACTTTTTTTTTTTTTGGTGGGTTTTTTTTTTTAATTTTATTTTTTATAAACATATATTTTTATCCCCAGGGGTACAGGTCTGTGAATCGCAAGGTTTACACACTTCGCAGCACTAACCATAGCACATACCCACCCCAATGTCCATAATCCCACCCCCCCTCTCCCAACCCCCCTCCCCCCATCAACCCTCAGTTTGTGAGATGAAGAGTCACTTATGGTTTGTCTCCCTCCCAATCCCATCTTGTTTCATTTACTCTTCTCCTACCCCCTTAACCCCCCATGTTGCATCTCCTCTCCCTCATATCAGGGAGATCATATGATAGTTGTCTTTCTCTGATTGACTTATTTCGCTAAGCATGATACCCTCTAGTTCCATCCACGTCATCACAAATGGCAAGATTTCATTTCTTTTGATGGCTGCATAGTATTCCATTGTGTATATATACCACATCTTCTTTATCCATTCATCTGTTGATGGACATCTACGTTCTTTCCATAGTTTGGCTATTGTAGACATTGCTGCTATAAACATTCAGGTGCACGTGACCCTTCGGATCACTACATTTGTATCTTTATGGTAAATACCCAGCAGTGCAATTGCTGGGTCATAGGGTAGCTCTATTTTCAACATTTTGAGGAACCTCCATGCTGTTTTCCAGAGTGGTTGCACCAGCTTGCATTCCCACCAAGAGTGTAGGAGGGTTCTCCTTTCTCCGCATCCTCGCCAGCATCTGTCATTTCCTGACTTGTTAATTTTAGCCATTCTGACTGGTGTGAGGTGGTATCTCATTGTGGTTTTGATTTGTATTTCCCTGATGCCGAGTGATGTGGAGCACTTTTTCATGTGTCTGTTGGCCATCTGGATGTCTTCTTTGCAGAAATGTCTGATCATGTCCTCCGCCCATTTCTTGATTGGATTATTTGTTCTTTGGGTGTTGAGTTTGCTAAGTTCTTTATAGATTTTGGACACTAGCCCTTTATCTGATATGTCATTTGCAAATATCTTCTCCCATTCTGTCAGTTGTCTTTTGGTTTATTAACTGTTTCTTTCCTGTGCAAAAGCTTTTGATCTTGATAAAATCCCAATAGTTCATTTTTGCCCTTGCTTCCCTTGCCTTTGGCGAAGTTCCAAGGAAGATGTTGCTGCGGCTGAGGTCGAAAGAGGTTGCTGCCTGTGTTCTCCTCAAGGATTTGGATGGATTCCTTTCTCACATTGAGATCCTTCATCCATCTTGAGTCTATTTTCGTGTGTGGTGTAAGGAAATGGTCCAATTTCATTTTTCTGCATGTGGCTGTCCAATTTTCCCAACACCACTTATTGAATAGGCTGTCTTTTTTCCATTGGACATACTTTCCTGCTTTGTCGAAGATGAGTTGACCATAGAGTTGAGGGTCTATATCTGGGCTCTCTATTCTGTTCCATTGATCAATGTGTCTGTTTTTGTGCCAGTACCATGCTGTCTTGATGATGACAGCTTTGTAATAGAGCTTGAAGACCAGAATTGTGATGTCACCAACTTTGGCTTTCTTTTTCAATATTCCTTTGGCTATTCGAGGTCTTTTCTGGTTCCATATAAATTTTAGGATTATTTGTTCCATTTCTTTGAAAAAAATTGATGGTACTTTGATAGGAATTGCATTAAATGTATAGATTGCTTTAGGTATCATAGATATTTTCACAATATTTATTCTTCCAATCCAGGAGCATGGAACATTTTTCCCATTTCTTTGAGTCTTCCTTAATTTCTTTCATGAGTACTTTATAGTTTTCTGTGTATAGGTTCTTAGTCTCTTGGTTAGGTTTATTCCTAGGTATCTTATAGTTTTGGGTGCAATATAAATGGGATGGACTCCTTAAATTTCTCTTTCTTCTGTCTTGTTGTTGGTGTAGAGAAATGCAACTGATTTCTGTGCATTGATTTTATATCCTGACATTTTACTGAATTCCTGTTACAAGTTCTAGCAATTTTGGAGTGGAATCTTTTGGGTTTTTCCACATATAGTATCATATCATCTGCAAAGAGTGATAGTTTGACTTCTTCTTTGCCGATTTGGATGCCTTTAATTTCCTTTTGTTGTCTGATTGCTGAGGCTAGGACTTCTAGTACTATGTTGAATAGCAGTGGTGATAACGGACATCCCTGCCGTGTTCCTGACCTTAGCGGAAAAGCTTCCAGTTTTTCCCCATTGAGAATGATATTTGCGGTGGGGTTTTTCATAGATGGCTTTGATAATATTGAGGTGTGCGCCCTCTATCCCTACACTTTGAAGAGTTCTGATCAAGAAGGGATGCTGTACTTTGTCAAATGCTTTTTCAGCATCTATGGAGAGTATCATATGGTTCTTGCTTTTTCTTTTATTAATGTGTTGTATCACATTGATTGATTTGCGGATGTTCAACCAACCTTGCATCCCTGGAATAAATCCCACTTGGTCGTGGTGAATAACCCTTTTAATGTACTTTTGAACCCTATTGGCTGGTATTTTGGCGAGAATTTTTGCATCTGTGTTCATCAAGGATATTGGTCTGTAGTTCTCTTTTTTGATGGGATCCTTGTCTGGTTTTGGGATCAAGGTGATGCTGGCCTCATAAAATGAGTTTGGAAGTTTTCCTTCTATTCTATTTTTTGGAACAGTTTCAGGAGAATAGGAATTAGTTCTTCTTTAAATGTTTGGTAGAATTCCCCCGGGAAGCCATCTGGCCCTGGGCTTTGTTTGTTTGGAGATTTTTGATGACTGTTTCAATCTCCTTACTGGTTATGGGTCTGCTCAGGGTTTCTATTTCTTCCTGGCTCAGTTGTGGTAGTTTATATGTCTCTAGGAATGCATCCATTTCTTCCAGATTGTCAAATTTGTTGGCGTAGAGTTGCTCATAGTATGTTCTTATAATTGTCTGTATTTCTTTGGTGTTCATTGTGATCTCTCCTCTTTCATTCATGATTTTATTTATTTGGGTCCTTTCTCTTTTCTTTTTGATAAGTCTGGCCAGGGGTTTATCAATCTTATTAATTCTTTCAAAAAACCAGCTCCTAGTTTCATTGATTTGTTCTATTGTTTTTTCGGTTTCTATTTAATTGATTTCTGCTCTGATCTTTATGATTTCTCTTCCCCTGCTGGGTTTAGGGTTTCTTTCTTGTTCTTTCTCCAGCTCCTTTAGGTGTAGGGTTAGGTTGTGTACCTGGGACCTTCTTGTTTCTTGAGAAAGGCTTGTACCGCTATATATTTTCCTCTCAGGACTGCCTTTGTTGTGTCCCACAGATTCTGAACCGTTGCGTTTCCATTATCATTTGTTTCCATGAATTTTTTCAATTCTTCTTTAATTTCCTGGTTGACCCATTCATTCTTTAGAAGGATGCTGTTTAGTCTCCATGTATTTGGGTTCTTTCCAAATTTCCTCTTGTGATTGAGTTTCAGCTTCAGAGCATTGTGGTCTGAAAATATGCAGGGAATGATTCCAATCTTTGGTAACGGTTGAGACTTGATTTAGGACCGAGGATGTGATCTATTCTGGAGAATGTTCCATGTGCACTAGAGAAGAATGTGTATCCTGTTGCTTTGGGATGAAATGTTCTGAATATATCTGTGATGTCCATCTGGTCCAGTGTGTCATTTAAGGCCTTGATTTCCTTGTTGATCTTTTGCTTGGATGATCTGTCCATTTCAGTGAGGGGAGTGTTAAAGTCCCCTACTATTATTGTATTCTTGTCGATGTGTTTCTTTGATTTTGTTATTAATTGGTTTATATAGTTGGCTGCTCCCACGTTAGGGGCATAGATATTTAAAATTGTTAGATCTTCTTGTTGGACAGTTCCTTTGAGTATGATATAGTGTCCTTCCTCATCTCTTGTTATAGTCTTTGGCTTAAAATCTAATTGATCTGATATAAGGATAGCCACTCCTGCTTTCTTCTGATGTCCATTAGCATGGTAAATTCTTTTCCACCCCCCTCACTTTAAACCTGGAGGTGTCTTCGGGTTTAAGATGAGTTTCTTGTAGGCAACATCTAGATGGGTTTTGTTTTTTTAATCCATTCTGATACCCTGTGTCTTCTGATTGGGGGCATTTAGCCCATTAACATTCAGGGTAAGTATTGAGAGATATGAATTGAGTGCCATTGTATTGCCTGTAAGGTGACTGTATTGTATATTGTCTCTGTTTTCTTTCTGATCTACACTTTTAGGGTCTCTCTTTGCTTAGAGGGCCCCTTTCAATAATTCCTGTAGAGCTGTTTGGTATTTGCAAATTCTTTCAGTTTTTGTTTGTCCTGGAAGCTTTAATCTCTCCTTCTATTTTCAATGATAGCCTAGCTGGATATAGTATTCTTGGCTGCATGTTTTCCTCGTTGAGTGCTCTGAATATATCATGCCAGCTCTTTCTGGCCTGCCAGGTCTCTGTGGATAAGTCTGCTGCCAATCGAATATTTTTACCATTGTATGTTACAGACTTCTTTTCCCAGGCTGCTTTCAGGATCTTCTTTGTCACTAAGACTTGTAAATTTTACTATTAGGTGATGGGGTGTGGACCTATTCTTATTGATTTTGAGGGGGGTTCTCTGAACCTCCTGGATTTTGATGCTTGTTCCCTTTGCCATATTGGGGAAATTCTCTCCAAAATTCTCTCCATATACCTTCTGCTCCCCTCTCTGTTTCCTCTTCTTCTGGAATCCCAATTATTCTAATGTTGTTTCGTCTTATGGTGTCACTTATCTCTCGAATTCTCCCCTCGTGGTCCAGTAGCTGTTTGTCCCTCTTTTGCTCAGCTTCTTTATTCCCTGTCATTTGGTCTTCTATATCGCTAATTCTTTCTTCTGCCTCATTTATCCTAGCAGTGAGAGCCTCCATTTTTGATTGCACCTCATTTATACCTTTTTTGATTTCAACTTGGTTCGATTTTAGTTCTTTTAGTTCTCCAGAAAGGGCTTTTATACCTCCAGAGAGGGTTTCTCTAATATCTTCCATGCCTTTTTCGAGCCCGGCTAGAACCTTGAGAATTGTCATTCTGAACTCTAGATCTGACATATTACCAATGTCTCTATTGATTAGGTCCCTAGCCTTTGGTACTGCCTCTTGTTTTTTTTTTTTTTTTTTTTTTGTGGTGAATTTTTCCGCCTTGTCATTTTGTCCAGATAAGAGTTATGAAGGAGCAAGTAAAATACTAAAAGGGTGGCAACAACCCCAGGAAAATATGCTTTAGCCAAATGAGAAGAGATCCCAAATTGTGAGGGGGATAAAGGGGATAAAAGAGGTTCAGAAAGAAAAACAGAAGAAGAAACATTTAAAAAAGAAAACCAATAAAGAAAAAAATATATATATATTAGATAACCTAGTTAAAAAACGTTAAAAAAGAAAAGGGTAAAAGTTAAAAAAATCTAGCAGAAGAAAAAAAATTGAAAAAGAAAAAAAACATTAACTGCAAGGCTAAAGAATCATGGGGAGAAAACCATGAGTTCCGTGCTTTGCTTTCTCCTCCTCTGGAATTCCGCTGCTCTCCTTGGTATTGAAACTGCACTCCTTGGTAGGTGAACTTGGTCCTGGCTGGGTTTCTTGTTGATCTTCTGGGGAGGGGCCTGTTGTAGTGATTCTCAAGTGTCTTTGCCCCAGGCGGAGTTGCACCGCCCTTACCCTGGGCCGGTCTGAGTAATCCGATCGGGTTTGCTTTTGGGAGCTTTTGTTCCCTGAGCGCTTTCCGTAGAGTTCCGGAGGGCGGGAATGAAGATGGCGGCCTCCTGGTCTCTGGCCCGGGGAGCCGAGAGCCGGGGCCCCACTCCTCAGTGCCCTCAGAGAACAGCGCCCAATTACTCCCGTCACCCTGCCTCTGACCGCGCTCCGAGCTGACTGAGCCTGCGACCGGTTCAAGGTAACCCCGAGCTGTGAGCTCACTCCTCAGCTCTGTCTCTGTAGCCGGCTTCCCCGTTCTAATACCTGTAAGTCTGTGACACTCAGACACCCCCGATCCTTCTGGGACCCTGCGGGACCTGAGGCCACGCTGACCCTGCATGGGCTTCACCCCGGTTAAGCCTCTGGAGCGATGTCCCTCAGCAGAACAGACTTTTAAAAGTCCTGATTTTGTGCTCCGTTGCTCCGCTGCTTGCCGGGAGCCGGCCCCTCCCCCTGCGGTCTATCTTCCCGTCGCTTTGGATTCACTTTCCGCCAGTCCTACCTCTCAGAAAGTGGTTGATTTTCTGTTTCTAGAGTTGCTGTTCTTCTTCTCTTCGATCTCCCGTTGGATTTGTAGGTGTTTGCAATCTTTAGATAAGCTATCTAGCTGATCTCCCACTACCTGAAGTAGTCTCAGCCTGCTACTTCTCCGCCATCTTGACTCCTCCCCCCTAACCTGAACTTTTTGATACATACACCTGTGTTTTTCTTTTGCATTTCTATGTTTTAAATTTCTTTTTTTATTTTTGTTTAGTTTAGTCTAGTTTATTCCTTTTTTATTTTTATTTCCTAATATTCATATAGAGTTAAACTTCAAGGTAATCCCCTTTCCCCAATCAATACTACTCCTATAGGTAAACCAATTTTTAATCCCCCTTTATCTTAGGAAAGTTGAGTCCTTTAACAAAGATATCAAGATACATCCAGGAAGAATCAAACAACCTTCCTCGCCCACACTGAGAATTTATAACCACTCTCCCATCTTTTTCTTCCACCAGTATTTCTGTGTTTTTCTGTTTGTCCTGATAGTATATAAATCTTACACTTGGGGTTCTTTTTGACGAGGTTCTTCCTTTATTTGCTTATATATATATATTTTTTCTCTTGTCATATACTTTTATCAGTCTTTTGTTTGTCTGTTTTGTTTGTATATTCATCAATCTTACCTTGGGGCCCATTTGGGCGAACCTTCTCTTTTATCTTCCCTTTCTTTCCTGTCTCTTTTTTTTTTCCTTTTTCTTTTCTTTTTTCTCTCATTTGGGGGGGAATCCTAATTGCTCAGAAGCATTCCAGGGTGCACCTTGACTACACCAC